>NC_092170.1:3372635-3673378 GCF_045791955.1 Oncorhynchus clarkii lewisi
AAGGAGAGTGATTTCATCATCATTGATTCCTACTTGATTCATTATTTAAAAGATATGCTACAAATGGGTTGTTCTGTGTGAAATTGACTGATGATAATAATCACATACGTTTGGCGATATAGGCTAGTTAAAAAATATATATCATTTTTAAATAAATGATTAAAGTAGGGATATCCAGGCCTCCTTTAAGACGCTATAACTTTTAATCTGTAAAGGACACTGAGGAAGTCATTGTGTGATTCTAAACCTTTGCCATAAACCTCTACCATAAAGGCCTGATTGGTGGAGTGCTGCAGAGTTGGTTGTCCTTCTGGAAGGTTCTCCCATCTCCACAGAGAAATTCTAGAGTACTGTCAGAGTGACCGTTGGCTTCTTGGTCATCTCCTTGACCAAGGCCCTTCTCCCCCGATTGCTCAGTTTGGCCAGTTGGCCAGCTCTAGGAAGAGTCTTTGTGGTTCCAAACTTCTTCCGTTTAAGAATGATGGAGGCCACTGTGTTCTTGGGGACCTTCAATGCTGCAGACATTTTTTGGTACCCTTCCCCAGATCTGTGTCTCAACACAATCCTGTCTTGGAGCTCTACGGACAATTCCTTCGACCTCATGGCTTAGACAGACCTGTGTGTGCCTTTCCAAATCATGTTCAATCAATTGAATTTACCACAGGTGGACTCCAATGGAAACAGGATGCACCTGAGCTCAATTTCGAGTCTCATTGCAAAGGGTCTGAAATCTTATGTAAATAAGGTATTTCTGTTTTTATTTTCAATAAATTAGCAAAAATGTCTAAACCTGTTTTCGCTTTGTCATTATGGGCTATTGTGTGTAGATTACTGATGATTTTTATTTATTTAACCAATTTTAGAATAAGATTATCGTATCAAAATTGTGAAAAAGCGAAAGGGTCTAAATACATTCCAAAGGCACTGCATATCTTGGCTTCTCTAGTGGAGAAAAGGGCTGAGATATTTATCCTCAAATAGATGTATCATATTGTATGTAGCTTTGGGCTGAGGCAGAACTCTCAGTAGACCTATTCAGCAGTCTGTGTTGATCAAGAACTTTGGAACTATTGATACAGTGCCTTCGGAGTATTCATACCCCTTGACTTTTTCCACATTTTGTTGTTACATTATTTTATATGGACAATAAAACACTTATCTTGATTCGATAAGTATGCAACTCCCTGAATCAATACATGATAGAATCACCGTTGGCAGCAATTACAGCTGTGAGTCTTTCTGCTGTGAGTCTCTAAGAGCTTTGCACACTTTGATTGTACAATATTTGCCCTTTATACTTAAACAAATGAATCAAACTCTGTGAAGTTGGCTGTTTATCATTGATAGACAGCCTTTTTCAAGTCTTTCTATAGATTTTCAGACGATCTTAAGTCTATAACTAGGCCACTCATGAACATACAATGTCGTCTTGGTAAGCAACTCCAGTGTATATCTGGCCTTGTGATTTAGGTCATTTTTTTGCTGAATGGGGAAATTGTCTACCAGTGTCTGTTTCAAAGCAGGCTGTTTTATTAGCTCTATTGCGTTTATTTTTATACAACAATGCCGATGACGAGCATACTCATACTCATAACGTGATACAAGCACAACCACACAGGCACCTTGAAAATATGAAGAGTGGTACTCAGTGGTGTGTTGTTGGATTTGCCCCAAACATAACACTTTGTATTCAGGACAAAAAGGTAATTTCTTTCCCACATGTTTTGTACAGGCCTTTTTCTTTTCACTCATTTTTATTTGATTTAACCTTTATTTAACTAGGCAAGTCAGTTAAGAACAAATTCTTATTTACAATGACGGCCTAGCGAAAGACAAAAGGCCTCCTGCGGGGACGGGGGATAAAATAAAATATTAAAAAAATAGGACAAAACACACATCACGACAAGAGAGACAACACAACACTACATAAAGAGAGATCTAAGACAACAACATAGCAAGGCAGATGACAACACAGCATGGTAGCAATACAACATAACAACAACATGGTAGCAACACAACATGGTAGCAGCACAAAACATTGCACAAACGTTATTGGGCACAGAGAACAGCACAAAGGGCAAGAAAGTAGAAAAACATCATTACACAAAGCAACCACAAGTGTCAGTAAGAGTGTCCATGATTGAGTCTTTGAATGAAGTGATTGAGATAAAACTGCCAAGTTTGAGTGTTTGTTGCAACTCGTTCCAGTCGCTAGCTGCAGCAAACTGAAAAGACGAGCGACACAGGGATGTGTGTGCTTTGGGGACCTTTAACAGAATGTGACAGTAGATATCTCAGATAGGGGGGAGTGAGGCCTAAAAGGGTTTTAAAAATAAGTCTAATTTATTTGAGTTTAGTGGAGTAACTACAATGTTGTTGATCCTCCCTAAATTGTCTCCTATTACAGCCTTTAAACTCTGTAACTGTTTTAAAATCACCATTGGCCTCATAGTGAAATCCCTGAGCGGTTTCCTTCCACTCCGGCAACTGAAGTAGGAAGGGCACCTGTATTGTTTTAGGGCCTGGGTGTATTGATGCACCATCCAAAGTGTAATTAATAACCGCACCATGCTCAAAGGGATATTCAATGTCGGATTTTTACCAATAGGTGCCCTTCTTTGTGAACCATTGTTTAACGTCCCTAGTCTGTGTGGTTGAATCGGTTACTCCTGAACTTATTTAGGCTTGCTATAACAAAAGGGTTGAATATTTATTGACTCAAGACATTTCAGCTTTTCATTTGTTATTCATTTGTAAACATATTTAGATGTTTTACTTTTACCCCCTTTTCTCCTCAATTTTGTTTTATCCAATTGGTAGTTAGTCTTGTCTCATTGCTGCATCTTCCCTACGGAAGGTCGAGAGCCATGCGTCCTCTGAAACACTACCCTGCCAAGCGTCACTGCTTCTTCACACACTGCTGCATTATGGGTTATTGTGTGTAGATCAGTGACACAAAATCTACATTTTAATCCATTTTAAATTCAGGCTGTAACACAGAAAGATATGGGAAAAGTCGAAGGGTGTGAATACTTTCTAGAGACACTGTACATGCATCACCCCAAGATAGCGCTAGGCAGGTTTTCTCAGACAGGGGACATTACCTCATTATCTTCTCTCACTTTGAGAGGTTTCTGAAAAGACTGTTACTCTTATTCATTATAAATTCCATTAAGCTAAGACAAGCACACACATTACACAGAGGAAGGATTAAATGGAGGATGTGTCAGGCTATACAAATGACCTTTACTAAGATTGTCCCCAAACAAGCCTTGGTTCTCTCTTTTGCCTAAATTTTGCATCCCTTTTTATTGCTTATCACCAACACTCAAATTTGAACTATGTTGTTCCAAGCTGTCTTGAAATTTTAATACAGGCGGTAGTGTCCCAATATAGTATTTATGATTATATCATGAATTATATTCTTTATTTTTAACTGTACATTTAACGGGACATTAAAAACTGTAATATCTTATGTTTCACCGAGTCATGGCTGAACGACAACATGAATAACATACAGCTGGCAGATTTTACGCTGTATTGGCAGGATAGAACAGCCCCCTCTGGTAAGACAAGGGGTGGCGGTCTATGTATATTTTGTAAACAACAGCTGGTGCACAAAATCTAATAGTAAGGAAGGAATGTTTTGCTCGCCTGAAGTAGAGTATCTCATGATAAGCTGTAGACCACACTATTTACCAAGAGAGTTTTCATCTATCTTCTTTGTAGCTGTCTATTTACCACCCCAAACTGATGCTGGCACTAAGACCGCACTCAATGAGCTGTATACACCCATAAGCAAGCAGAAAAACGTTCATCAAAAGGCGGCGCTCCTAGTGGCCGGGGACTTTAATGCAGAAAAACTTAAATCGGTTTTACCTAATTTCTACCAGCATGTGCAACCAGAGGGAAAAAAATTCTAGACCACTCCACAGACTCTATTCGGCAAATCTGACCATAATTCTATCCTCCTGATTCCTGCTTGCAAGCAAAAACTAAAGCTTGAAGCACCAGTGACTCGGTCAATAAAAAAGTGGTCAGATGAAGCAGTTGCGAAGGCATTGAGGAGTACACCACATCAGTCACTGGCTTCATCGATAAGTGCATTGATGACTTCGTCCACACAGTGACTGTACATACATACCTCAAGTATTCAACCCATTTGCTATGGCAAGCTTAAATAAGTGCAGGCTTAAACATTTGCTTAACAAGTCACATAATAAGTTACATGGACTCTGTGTGCAATAATAGTGTTTAACATGATTTTTGAATGACTACCTCATCTCTTTACTCCTCACATACAATTATCTGTAAGGTCCCTCAGTCGAGCATTGAGGCCATTGGTTACTTTAAAACAGTTTTAATGACTGTGATAGGAGAGAACTGAGGAAGGCTCTACAAGATTTGAGTTACTCCAAAATACTAACCTAATTGACAAAGTGAAAAGAAGGATGCGTGTACAGAATAAAAATATGGATCGTGTTTGCAACAAAGCACTAAAGTAATACTGCAAGCAATTACATTTTTGTCCTGAATACAAAGTGTTATGTTTGGGTCAAATCCAATACAACACATTACTGAGTACCACTCTCCATATTTTCAAGTACAGTAGTGGCTACATCATGTTATGGGTATGCTTGTTATCTTTAAGGGGTCGTCAATTCTGGGTTAAGTGGGCAGGTGTTAACTTCTTATGGCTGGGGGTAGTATTGAGTAGCTTGGATGAATAAGGTGACGTGAGTAAACTGCCTGCTACTCTGGCCCAGTTGCTAATATATGCATGTTATTAGTAGATTAGTAGAAAACACTCTGAAGTTTCTAAAACTGTTAGAACTCATATGGCAGGCAAAAACCTGAGAAAAAATCCAACCAGGAAGTGGGAAATCTGAGGTATGTAGTTTTTCAACTCTTTGCCTATCAAATATACTGTCTATGGCAGGGGTGTCAAACTCAAATACTAGGTGGGCCAAAATGTAAAACCTGAACAAAGTCACGGGCCAACATTGAACAAATTAACCTTTTAATATGGACCCAAACAAGTTTTGCTTTAACATTGAATATGGAACAAGCATCGCTTATTACCATACAATATATAATTTAATAGTGGAGACATGCAAAATCGAATTTCAAATGAAAAAACACATCAATGGCATTCATTTATTAAATAAATACAATTTAAATAAAAATTGTATGCCTCTTTTCTATTTGCAGCCTTCTGATTTAAATACCAAAATAAACTTTTTCCACTGGCTAATAATTTAACAAATAAAATGATAATAAATCAATCAACCATTCAAGCCCATGCCTTGTAGCAAGAAAAAGTGCATAAAGAAAACGTTAATTATTGCACACTGGTCTAATCTGATGTGCCCAAGCCAGATACCTGGCATCTCTTCTTGGATGCTAGTTCATCAATGTCTGCGCTCAAGCTCTGAGCTGAAGAAATCCTCAGTATCGAGCGAAGATGTTCATCAGTCAGACGTCTCCTGTGAGTTGTTTTGGTCATCTTCATCGAGGAGAAAAGTTGCTCGCATAGATAAGTGCTGCCGAACATGGAGAGCATCTGAGCAGCTTGGGTGCGGAGCTGAGGCATTGTGTCAGGGATGAACCGTGGAAACTGTGCGGCGCCCACAGCATCATACTTTGACTTCAGCGTGTCGTTGCACTGGAGTTCAATAAGCTCCATTTGGATGTTGGTTGGTGCATTTTCCACATCAACTGCGAAGGGATTACTAAGCAGTTCAAACTTGCATTTCTGGGCATCGAAGTCGGCAAATCGCCGGCTAAACTCAGCGGCGAGAACACTGAGTTTTTCAGCAAACTGCGCGCATGGGAACACGGTGGTAGAGATCTGCGCTTTTATGGATTGGCAGCAGGGAAAATGGCAAGGGTTTCCTTGCAGCATCTGATTCTCCCACAGGCACAGTTTAGTTTTGAAGGCCCTCACTGCAGCGTACATGTCTGTGATGATGCGCCCCCGCCCCTGAAGCTGCAGGTTCAGCGCATCGAGATGGCTCGAGATGTCACAGAGAAAGGCCAGCTCACACAGGAACTTTTGCTCCCGGAGCTCTGCTGTATCCTTCCCTTTGGTTTCCAGGAATTGACATATTTCCTCACGCAGCTCGAAACATCTGTTCAGTACTTTTCCTCTGCTTAGCCATCTCACCTCTGTGTGATACGGCACGTCTGCGTATTCCGAACCACACTCCTCCAGAAAAGATTTAAACTGGCGGTGATTTAGACCTTTGGCTCTTATAAAGTTAACTACCTGTGTTACTGTGGTCATAACATGTTCCATCTTTAGGGCTTTGGCACACAGTGCTTCCTGATGTATGATGCAGTGGTAAACAGTTAGCTCACCTGCACAGTTCTCTTCCCGCATCTTCTCCCGAACCATGCCCACCAGTCCACTCTTTTTACCGCACATCGCTGGCGCACCATCTGTCGTTAATCCAACGAGTTTATCCCACGGCAGCTTTATTTCAGTTACACATTTGGAAACCTCCTCAAAGATTTCCTTTCCTGTGGTTGTGCCATGCATTGTTTTGAATCCTAATAGCCCCTCCGTAACACACAGATTTGAGTCCACTCCACGGATGAAGACTGACAGCTGAGCAGTATCAGATGCGTCGCAGCTCTCATCCACAGCGAGGGAGAACGCAACAAAATCTTTTCCCTTTTCCATCAGCTGGTCATACAGATTGGTGGCAAGATCACATGTGCGATCAGCTACTGTGTTCCTGCTCAGGCTCACGTTTGAAAATGCTTGTTTTTTCTCTGGGCATACGAGGTCACAAACCTTCATCATGCACTTTTTCATGAACTCTCCCTCATTAAAGGGCCGGGCTGATTTTGCGATCTCTGCTGCCACTGTATAACTAGCCTTTACAGCAGCCTCGCTTTGTGATGTGGCTTTTTTAAACATATTCTGTTGTGAAACCAAACTTCTTTTCATCTCCTCTACTTTCTGGCTCCTTTGAGTCATGTCCAGGTCCTTGTATTTGTCATGGTGTTTCGTTTCATAGTGTCGTCTAATGTTGTACTCCTTACTTACAGCCACGTTGACTCCACAAACAAGACAAACAGGTTTGTCTTTTACATATGTAAACAGATATTCTGCCTCCCACTTGTCCAGAAAGCTCCTGTTTTCTGCCTTTCTTTTCGCCATTTTTGGGAAGGGTTAGCTCTCTGACAGTTGTAGCGTCTATGTTGCTATGACTACTGTCACAGAGGAGAGAGCGTTTCTGGGTCCTGTCCTGATTGGCGCGCGAAAACAGCAGAGCATTATGGGATTCGTAGTATTAGTGGTGAATGCGCTGTATAATACCGGCGGGCCAGCTCTAGTAGTAATTTGGTATTGTCTCGCGGGCCAAATATAATTACCCCGCGAGCCAAATTTGGCCAACGGGCCAGAGTTTGACACCCATGGTCTATGGGGTCAAATTGCACTTCCTAAGGCTTCCACTAGATGTCACAGTCTTTAGAATGTTCTTTGATACCTCTACTGTGAAGGAGAGGGAAATGGGAGCAGAATGAGTCAGTGGTCTGGCAGAGTGGTATGAGCTGGTCACGTAAGTTCATGTGAGAGTTAGCTTGCGTTCCATTGCATTTCTGATGTTAAAAACATCCTAAAGATTGATTCTATACTTCGTTTGACATTTTCTACAGACTGTAATGGAACTTTTTGACTTTTCTGGCCTGCACGTCATGAATTTGGATTAATGGGCTAAACGTGCGAACAAAAAGGAGTTATTTGGACATAAATAATGGACTCGAACAAATCACAACATATATTGTGGAACTGGGATTCCTGGGAGTGTATTCTGATGAAGATCATCAAAGGTAAGTGAATATTTATAATGTGATTTCTGACGTCTGTTGACTCCACAACATGGCGGATATCTGTATGGCTTAATTTGTTGTCTGAGCGCTGTACTCAGATTATTGCATGGTGTGCTTTTTCGATAAAGCTTTTTTGAAATCTGACACAGCGGTCGCATTAAAGAGAAGTGTATCTATAATTCCATGCATAATAGTTGTATCTTTTATCCATGTTTATTATGAGTATTTCTGTAAATTGATGTGGCTCTCTGCAAAATCACTAGATGTTTTGGAACTACTGAACATAACGCGCCAATGTAAACTCTGATTTTTGTATATGAACTTTATCGAACAAAACATACATGTATTGTGTAACATGAAGTCCTATGAGTGTCATCTGATGAAGATCATCAAAAGTTAGTGATTCATTTTATCTCTATTTCTGCTTTTTTTGACTCCTCTCTTTGGCTGGAAAAATGGCTGTTTTTCTGTGACTAGGTGCAGACCTAACATAATCGTTTGGTGTGCTTTCGTCGTAAAGCCTTTTTGAAATCGGACACTGTGGTGGGATGAACAACAAGTGTATCTTTAAAATGGTGTAAAATACTTGTATGTTTGAGTAGTTTATTTATGAGATTTCTGTTGTTTTGAATTTGGCTCCCTGCACTTTCACTGGCTGTTGTCATATCTATCCCGTTAGCGGGATTCAAGCCATAAGAAGTTTTAAGAAGCTCTGTTTGGCTTGTTGAGATTTTAGAGATTTTAGATTCTTCAAAGTAGCCACCCTTTGCCTTGATGACAGCTTTTCACACTCTTGGTATTCTCTCAACCATCTTCACCTGGAATTATTTTTGTGTGGTTCCCACCGTGAAGCATGGAGGAGAAGGTGTGATAGTGTGGGGGTGCTTTGCTGGTGACACTGTCTGTGATTTATTTAGAATTCACGGCACACTTAACCAGCATGGCTACCACAATATTCTGCGGTGATACGCCATCCCATCTGGTTTGCGCTTACTCTCATTTGTTTTTCAACAGGACAATGACCCAAAACACACCTCCAGGCTGTATTTGACCAAGAAGGAGAGTGATGGTATGCTCAGCATATGTGGAAACTCCTTCAAGACTATTGGAATAGCATTCCAGGTGAAGCTGGTTGAAAGAATGCCAAGAGTGTGCAAAACTGTCATCGAGTCAAGGGGTGGCTATTTTGAAGAATCTAAAATATATTTTGATTTGTTTAACACTTTTTAGGTTATTACATGATTCAATATGTTATCTCGTAGTTTTGATGTCTTCACTATTATTCCACAATGAGGAAAATAATTAAAAAAAAGAAAAACCCTTTAATGAGTAGGTGTGTCCAAACTTTTGACTGGTAGAGTACGTACATAAAACATAGAAAAATCTAATTTTTGACTGCACTGTGCCTTTAAATTAAGACCAGAAAGCATATTATTGTAGCCAATTTTGACTTTGTACCTGTGGATTCTGACTTTGTGGCTATAGAAGCTAATGAAAACCCATAATGGGTGGACTGGCAGCCTTTGTGAGTGTACCCATAGGAGCAATGCAGGAAGTAAATGCAGGTACCCATCAATATGTGCTGTGATTTGTTGATTCAACTCAACTGACTTGACAAAAACTACATTCCATGGCATGAGCCACATCAGTTAACATCATATGAATGAACATTTTACATTTGAACAAGGAGCAATAAAGTTTCACCACATTTACCGCAGAAACGGACTCAACATAACGAATGCACCGCCGTCCCTTTTCCGTCAGCTGTTTGTTCCACACAAAAATATCAGAAATCTAAATTAAATTAAAAATATGGTTATTTTATTTTCATTCGAGTGGAGGAAAATCAATTACTGTCAGGCAATATGCAATTGAGACAATCAAATTAATAGGTAGATATTTTTCTCCTATCACCGGGGGAGCAGGGGAGCAAGGGGGTACAAGGTCAAATGGAGATTACAGATAGCTCGCACTTCTTCATCCACACAACTGCAGGAGGGCAGGCTAAGAGATACTAGACGAAATAACAAAATGAATTAGGATTGCATTGAGGGTACACTTTAATTAATGAACATTTATTCCATTTAAGATTGACATAAGCTCACTAGAGCCTGTAAAATTGAAATGAATTGTTATTATAACATTCATCAAAAAGCCATTTTTTTCCAGAAATGTGTTGAACATGGAAACAAGAGCTTTCAAGTGGCCACACTGCCCTTTCCCACCTGGACAAAAGGAACACCTATGTGAGAATTCTGTTCATAGACTACAGCTCATTGTTAAACACCATAGTGCCTACAATGCTCATCACTAAGTTAAGGACCCTGGGACTATACATCTCCCTCTGCAACTGGATCCTGGACTTCCTGTCGGGCCACCCCCAGGTTGTAAGGGTAGTCAACAACACATCTGCCATGCTGATCCTCAACACAGGGGACCCTCAGGGGTGTGTGCTTAATCCCCTCCTGTACTCCCTGTTCACTCATGACTGCGTGGCCAAGCATGACTCCAACACCATCATTAAGTTTGCTGATGACACAACATTGGTAGGCCTGATCACCAATAATGATTAGACAGCATATAGGGAGCAGGTCAGAGACCTGGCAGTGTGGTGTCAGGACAACGACCTCTCCCTCAACATGGGCAAGACAAAGGAGGTGATCGAGGACTACAGGAAAAGGACGGCTGAACACGCCCCTATTCAGATCAACGGGATGTAGTGGAGCGGGTCGAGAATTTCAAATTATTTTGTGTCCACATCACCTAAAAACTATTATGGTCCAAACACACCAATACAGACATGAAAGAGCACAACAACACCTTTTCCCCCTCAGGAGACTGAAAATATCCTCAAAAAGTTCTACAGCTGCACCATCGCGAGCATCACCGCCTGGTATGGCAACTGCTCGTCATTCGACTGTAAGGCGCTACAGAGGGTAGTGCGTACGGCCCAGTACATCACAAGGGCCAAGTTTCCTGCCATCCTGGACCCACAGTTGAAGTCGGAAGTTTACATACACCTTACCCAAATACATTTAAACTCCGTTTTTCACAATTCCTGACATTTAATCCTAATAAAAAATTCCCTGTCTTAGGTCAGTCCGGATCACCACTTTATTTTAAGAATGAGAAATGTCAGAATAATAGGAGAGGGAATGATTTATTTCAGCTTTTATTTCTTTCATCACATTCCCAGTGGGTCATACGTTTGCATACACTCAATTAGTATTTGGTAGCTTTGCCTTTCAAGTGTTTAACTAGGGTCAAATGTTTTGGGTAGCCTTCCACAAGCTTCCCACAATAAGTTGGGTGAATTTTGGCCCATTCCTCCTGACAGAGCTGGTGTAACTGTGTCAGGTTTGTAGGCCTCCTTGCTCACACACGCTTTTTCAGTTCTGCCCACACATTTTCTATAGGATTGAGGTCAGAGCTTTGTGATGGCCACTCCAATACCTTGACTTTGTTGTCCTTAAGCCATTTTGCCACAACTTGGAAGTATTCTTGGAGTCATTGTCCATTTGGAAGACCCATTTGTGACCTATCTTTAACTTCCTGACTGATGTCTTGAGATGTTGCTTCAATATATCCACATCATTTTCCTACCTCATGATGCCATCTATTTTGTGAAGTGCACCAGTCCCTCCTGCAGCAAAGCACCCCCACAACATGATGCTGCCATCAAATGCTTCACGGTTCTTGGGCTTGTAAGCATACCTCTTTTTCCTCCAAACATAAGGATGGTCATTATGACCAGACAGTTCTATTTTTGTTTCATCAGACCAGGGGGCATCAGACCCCCCCCCCCCCCCCCCCCCCCCCGCTTTGTTTTTTGCACTGCTGCTACTCGCTGTTTATTACCTGTACCCCTACCTACATGTACAAATTATCCCCACTAACCTGTATCCCTGCACATTGACTCTGTACCGTTACCCCTTGTATATAGCCTCGTTATTGTTATTTTAATGTGTTACTTTTTATAAATGTTTTCCTTTAGTTTATTTGGTAAACATTTTCTTAACTCTATTCCTTGAACGGCATTGTTGGTTAAGGGCTTGTAAGTAAATATTACACAGTAAGGTGAAATGTTGTATTCAGCGCATGTGACAAATAAAATTTGATTTGATAAGATTTCAATTTCACCCACATTGATTTTTCCGTAACGACGTAACGATGGAATTTTTTTATTTGGAGCACAAGGCTGCTGCCGTGCTTGTGCACTTGTCGATGTACATTGTGTGTGAGAGACTATTGATTTAGTATACAACCGTACACACTTCAACATTGCCTTCAACCTGTAAAATCGGAAATGACCGATACCTCATTCTGTACTGTTCCGCTCTTGAATCTTCATAGTGCATTGTAATGAGTCCGTCGACATCATCGGCAATATTTTTATGGATGAATAAATTATAGAAAATTCAGGCAGTGGCACTGGCCAGGGGCCAACCAAGGCCTCGATGTCAGGTTCAGCGTCTGGTTCAATTGCTGTCACCTTCTAGCCAGGTTACATTTTATTAGCCAGGAGGTGAACAGCAGGTTTGGGAACTGAATGTAATATCCTGAAATCGAGCTCCGGGAAAAATGAAAAGAACTGAGACATGCTGAAATCAATAGACACATTGATGCTTTATGAAGCCCTTGGCGCATTTAGCTCATAATGATCAGGAACCATATAAATTAGTTTATGGCACGCGGAGAGCTTCTAATGAGAGAGTGGTTCTGACACTGGAGCTGAAGTAGGGGGAGATAAATATCTTCCCTCATAACAATAAAAATCGTTAATTGAAGCACTATTTATTGTCTGGGCCTACTTGATATCCACATAGTTCTTCGGCGGTTGGTGACCCCTAGCTTGTGATATTTATCTTAGGTCTGTAATTGTGGGTGTCTTCTGTAGTTCTTAATAATGCCTCTTCTTGACACTCCAGAGATTGGTTCCCATGCTGGAGAACATTAGTCTGCTAAGCTACAATTTAGGAATCTGGCTTCTAACTTCCACACAGTATAAGCCACTACCTCACAGCATTTGGAATTATATTGACGTTAGAGTGGTTTTGACAAGCTATCCATCACAAAGTCCTGTAATTATGCATTTCAAACTGTCAGCCTTCTACAAGATCTCTCTCCTTCTGTAGCAATGATCCTCAAGAGACATTCCCCTGAGTTATCTTGTTTCATTGTCCCTATTGTTGTTATGCATTTTATTTTATGGAAATACCCCATGTATTCGACTGCCATATGGAAATAAATGTCAAGTAAACTCTTCTTTGACATTTATCTACAAACATAATATTGGAAGACAACTGCATCAGAGGTTCATGTCCTGACAGACAATAACTTGTTACCCCAGGGATAGTTCCAAAAGGTTTGGCTGCTAAAGGTACAGACTGGAAAGATCTGTCTGGCAAAGGTTGAACTGAACTGATTTCAGTGAGATTATCGCTCTCTTCTCTGTCTAACCTTTTGCAGTCTCCCTGAGGATACTTCAGAAACTAACTCCAAAGGCCTGTTCAGTGACCATCTTTTTCTGGAGGTGACATTTTTTAAACACTAGAACTGCCAACTAAGTCATTTGAACTTTATGTGTATTAGATAAGATGGCACCGAAGAGGTTGGCTTGACGTTTTACATGCTCCTAACCACCTGTGCTGTTTTTTGTTGTTGTTTTTTGCGTTGTTTGTAACTTATTTTGTGACTTATTTTGTACATAATGTTGCTGCTACCGTCTCTTATGACCGAAAATAACTTCTGGACATCAGAACTGGGATTACTCACCACGGACTGGAAGAATATTTTTCTTTAACAACTCCGACGAGAAGTATATATGGCTTTCCCGGGAACAGGTCCAAATCCACGTCATTTGCGCGAAGAAAAGATGGACGAAAAGGGGGCGCAGGTCAAGCTGCCTTCTGAGAATCTGTAGACGAGCGATTAAACTCCCACTGCCCCATTGGCTAATGTGCAATCATTGGAAAATAAAAATTAATGACCTAAGATTTAAGATTATCCTACCAACGGGACATTAAAAACTATAATATCATGGTTCACCGAGTCGTGGCTGAACGACGACACGGATAATGTAGAGCTGGCGGGATTTTCCATGCACCGGCAGAACAGAGAAGCTACGTCTGGTAAGACGAGGGGTGGGGGTGTGTGTCTATTTGTCTATAACAGCTGGTGCACAATGTTTAATATTAAAGAAGTCTTGAGGTATTGCTCACCTGAGGTAGAGTACCTTATGATAAGCTGTAAACTACACTATCTACCAAGAGAGTTCTCATCTATATTATTCGTAGCCGTCTATTTACCACCACACACTAAGACCCCACTTAACCTGTTGCGAAGACCAAACCCGGATCCGGGATTCTATTTATAGACCTAAGCTCATTACCATAACGCAACGTTAACTATTCATGAAAATCGCAAATGAAATGAAATAAATATGCTATCTCTCAAGCTTAGCCTTTTGTTAACAACACTGTCATCTCAGATTTTCAAAATATGCTTTTCAACCATAGGAAAACAATCATTTGTGTAACAGTAGCTAGCTAGCGTAGCATTTAGCGTTAGCATTAGCGTTAGCATTTAGCAGGCAACTATCACAAAAACAAGTAAAGCCTTCAAATAAAATAACTTACCTTTGAAGAACTTCTGATGTTTTCAATGAGGAGACTCTCAGTTAGATAGCAGATTCTCAGTTTTTCCAAAAAGATTATTTGTGTATTAGAAATAGCTCCGTTTTGTACATCACATTTGGCTACCAAAAAAAAAAAAAAAAAAAAAAACGAAAATTCAGTCCTCAAAACGCGAACTTTTTTCCAAATTAACTCCATAATATCGACTGAAACATGGCAAACGTGGTTTAGAATCAATCCTCAAGGTGTTTTTCCACATATCTCTTCAATGATATATCCTTCCTGGAAGCCTGGTTTCTCCTTGCTCTCAAATGGAAAAATAATTGCACCTGGCTTTACGCTCCAATTTCGACGCAGGGACACCAGGCGGACACTTGGAAAATGTAGTCTCTTATGGTCAATCTTCCAATGATATGCCTACAAATACGTCACAATGCTGCTAACGCCTTGGGAGAACGACAGAAAGTGTAGGCTCATTCCTTGCGCAATCACAGCCATATAAGGAGACAATGGAAAACAGAGCTTCAGAAATCTGCTCATTTCCTGGTTGACGCATCATCTTGGTTTCGCCTGTAGAATGAGTTCTGGGGCACTTACAGACAATATCTTTGCAGATTCTGAAACTTCAGAGTGTTTTCTTTCAAAAACTGTCAAGAATATGCATAGTCGAGCATCTTTTCGTGACAAAATATCGCTCTTAAAACGGGAACGTTTTTTATCCAAAAATGAAATAGCGCCCCTAGAGATCAAAGAGGTTAATGAGCTGTATACGGCCCTGCTAAAACAAGAAAATGCTCATCCAGAAGCGGCACTCCTCGTGGCCAGGGACTTTAATGCAGGCAAACTTAAATCAGTTTTACCAAATTTTTACCAGCATATTACATTTGCAACCAGAGGAAAAACAACTCTAGACCACCTTTCCTTCACACACAGAGATGCATACAAAGCTCTCCCCCGCCCTCCATTTGGCAAATCTGACAATTCTATCCTCCTTATTCCTGCTTACAAGCAAAAACTAAAGCAGGAAGTACCAGTGACTCGCTCAATAAGGATGTGGTCAGATGACGCGGATGCTACCCTACAGGACTGTTTTGCTAGCACAAACTGGAATATGTTCCGGGATTCATCCAATGGCATTGAGGAGTATACCACCTCAGTCACTGGCTTCATCAATAAGTGCATCGACGACGTCGTCCCCACAGTCACCGTACTTACACATCCCAACCAGAAGCCATGGATTACAGGAAACATCTGCATCGAGCTAAAGGCTAGAGCTGCCGCTTTCAAGGAGCGGGACACTAATCCGGACTCCTATAAGAAATCTCGTTATGCCCTCAGATGAACCATCAAACAAGCAAAGCGTCAATAGAGGATTAAGATTGAATCCTACTACACTGGCTCTGACGCTCGTCGGATGTGCCAGGGCTTGAAAACTATTACGGACTACAAAGGGAAACCCAGATGCTAGCTGCCCAGTGACACGAGCCTACCAGACGAGCTACATGCCTGTTATGCTCGCTTCCAGGCAAGCAACACTGAAGCTTACACAAGAGCACAAGCTGTTCTGGAGGACTGTGTGATAATGCTCTCGGTAGCAGATGTGAGCAAGACCTTTAAACAGGTCAGCATTCACAAAGCCACAGGGGCCAGACGGATTACCAGGACATATACTCAAAGCATGCACGGACCAACTGGCAAGTGTCTTCACTGACATTTTCAACCTCTCCCTGACCGAGTCTGTAATACCTTCCTTCATGTTTCAAGCAGACCACCATAGTCACTGTGCCCAAGGAAGCGAAGGTAACTTGCCTAAATGATACCGCCCTGTAGCACTCACGTCGGTAGCCACGAAGTGCTTTGAAAGGCTGGTCATGGCTCACATCAACAGCATCCTCCTGGACACCCTAGACCCACTCCAATTTGCATACCGCCCCAACAGATCCACAGATGACGCAATCTCAATTGCACTCCACACTACCCTTTCCCAACTGGACAAAAGGAACACCTATGTGAGAATGCTGTTCATTGACTACAGCTAGGCATTCAACACCATAGTGCCCACGATGCTCATCACTAAGCTAAGGACCCTGGGACTAAACACCTCCCTCTGCAACAGGATCCTGGACTTCCAGACGGGCCGCACCCAAGTGGTAAGTGTAGGCAACAACACATCTGCCACACTGATCCTCAACACTGGGACCCCTCAGAGGTGTGTACTTAGTCCCCTCCTGTACTCTCTGTTCACCCACGACTGCGTGGCCAAACACGACTCCAACACCATCAATAAGTTGACACAACAGTGGTCACTGGCAACGACCTGATCACCGACAACGATGAGACAGCCTATAGGGAGGAGGTCAGAGAACTGAAAATGTGGTGACAGGACAACAACCTCTCCCTCAATGTGAGTAAGACAAAGGAGCTGATTGTGGACTACAGGAAAAGGCAGGCCGTACAGGCCCTCATTCACATCGACGGGGCTGTAGTGGAGCGGGTCGAGAGTTTCAAGTTCCTTGGTGTCCACATCAAAAACAGACTATCATGGTCCAAACACACCAAGACAGTCGTGAAAAGGGCACGACAAAACCTTTTCCCCCTCAGGAGACTGAAAAGATTTGGCATGGGTCTCCAGATCTTCAATATGTTATACAGCTGCACCATCAAGAGCATCCTGACCAGTTGTATCACCGCCTGGTATGGCAACTGCTTGGCATCTGACCGTAAGGCGCTACAGAGGGTAGTGCGTACGGCCCAGTACATCACTGGAGCCTAGCTTCCTGCCATCCAGGACCTATACTGTATAATAGACGGTGTCAGAGGAAGGCCCATGCATTTTTCAGAGACTCCAGTCACCCAAGTCATAGAGAATTTTCTCTGTTACCTCACAGCAAACGGTTCCGGAGCGCCAAGTCTAGGACCAAAAGGCTCCTTAACAGCTTCTACCCCCAAGCCATAAGACTGCTGAACAATTAGTCTGCTGGCTATTTGATTATTTACATTGACCCCCCCCCCATTTGTTTTTTACACTGCAGCTACTTGCTGTTTATTATCCATACATAGTCACTTCACCCCTACCTACATGTACAGATTACCTCAACTAACCTGTACCCCCGCGCACTGACTCGGTACCGGTACCCCCTGTATATAGCCTCGTTATTGTTATTTATTGTGTTACTTTATATTATCTTTTACTTTAGTTAATTTGTTAAATATTTTGTTGATTAAGGGCTTGTAATGAAGCATTTCATGGTAAGGTCTACACTTGCTGTATTTGGCTGATGTGACAAAGTTTGATTTGATTTTGATTTGAAATTGTAATATCTCTGCCATTTTTAAAGTCATATACATCAAATGGCTGCCGTTTCATGATATTCAGTATTTTATATCTTAGAATGGTGTAAAAACATTTGATGAAGAGGAGGAATATACCGTGTGGTGGTTCATTTCTTTACCATCAAATTAGGAGAGACAAATTTTTCACACAAGTCAGAGTTATACTTAAACTAAATTTTTATACACTTATTAATAAGGGAGCAGGTCAATACAACACACGCATATAAAGTAAATCGATTGAGTGCTCTATGTTAATGATGGCTGGACGACGAATCACCCTCAGATGATTCTTTGAGAGGCCCGAGACAAAAGTACAAAGGCATTTTATAGCCAAGATACACCCCCTTCAGGCTACACGACAAACAACAGCTGTATGGAATGGGTCGCACGGTTAAGATTTGTATGAAAGGTACTTATAATTCACAGCAGACAGTATCTCATTGTGTAGAGACCAGGGTCTGTCCCTGGAGTCATCTCTCCCTGGTACCTTGTAGAACAGAAACATTAACTCATGCTCTGGAATGCGGTATCACCCAAAGACATCGTACATCTTCCAGAGGCCCATCCTCAGTAGAACACACACAGATGAGCGTTCTAGCAACCCCTTATTCTGTTGCATAAAACAACCATTTGATGCAATAACAGCATTATAACATAATCTTGCAATTTCTCCACCATAACCGTAATAGTTATGATTTATACATTAATCTTTGCCTGTCCACACTTAGCTGGTAAATGTGTGAGATGTAGTGCTAATGGCTGTCATTCCTTACCCAGGGCGTTTAGTTTACTTTCTGCCTCCATTTCCAGAAGTACCATTGGACGACTATGACCCAAATGGGGAACTGAATAAAATTTGCCCACCATTTAATTACAGTATATCTACTCTCTTTGAATACTGAAATAATCTTTGGTGGGGGAGTTGGAGAGAGATAGTACAGTGACTGTGTCTGTCTGCATTTTTTAGATGCACTTGTGGAAATGTGCTTACTTGTATGCAGTTTATTGGTTCTTTGCTAAAAGCGCACATCAGCATTCCATTCCACTCTTCATGGGATGAAGATATTTTTGCTTTGAGTACTCATCCGATGTTGAAATATGTTGCTTGATATGGATGTTTGGATATGGCCACTGGACAGTGGGTTATCAAACTGCAACCGATGGAAATGTTGCTACAGAAGTATACTTTGGAAGCAGTTCTTAAAAATAGGCATTTTACCATGTTTTCCGCTATTGAGAACCAACCACCAGCAATGTTGTGGTCCACCAAACTCACTGCCATTGTTTGAGTCACAATTCACATCATGGTTCAAACAGTTTAAATGCATTCATGTCTACCAAACTCACTGCCATTGTTTGAGTCACAATTCACATCGTGGTTCAAACAGTTTAAATGCATTCATGTCTACCAAACTCACTGCCATTGTTTGAGTTACAATTCACATCGTGGTTCAAACAGTTTAAATGCATTCAAGATTATTCACCAAATGTACATGAACAAGTACACTGCATGAACACCTGGTGGTGTTCTATAATTGGCCTAGGCTAGGAGGATTCAAAGTCATGGTCATGTTGCTTACCTAATGTATATTAGTAGGATACCTTTGGGATTCCCACAAGGACACACTTAGTGTAGATCCTTTAGCCAGGGTCAAGGGTCAGTGTATATGGCTGGGGTCTGTCTTTGGGGACTGGGGCTGATTGTGGTGCTTGTGCCTCTCCCCTAGAATGAGAGAGACAGAGGGAAAGCGAGAGCATCACCAGTCACACCCCAACCATACCCAGACCACCCCAAGCATACCCTGGCCACACCCTATATAGGCCCCACCATATCAGACCTATGCTCCTTCTTCCCACCACAAGGACCTCAACATGACAGCAGGACATACTGTATGCCCAGGCCGCGAGCATTGCAGCAAGTCCAACCGCCACTATTACACCTGCCCAAGCCCCATCCCGCGACCTTATAGGTATGTATCAGATGCTCAACATGCTCTGATCACACTTACTGTGATGGTCCAGGCCTAAAACCACACAAAAAAACCACTAGACACTATGGAACACAAAGCTTTTACTCTTTCATCCTGTAATATACAAGGTCTGAGGTCATCTGCCTTTGGCCTAAAGAGCAGGAACCCAGACTTCATCAAAGAAATTGGAAATACAGACATTGTCATCCTACAAGAAACATTGTATGAAGGAGACGGACCCACTGGTTGCCCTCTAGATTACAGAGAGCTGGTAGTCCCATCCACCAAACTTGTGAAACAGGGAAGAATCAGGGGGTATGCTAATTTGATATAGAGCAGACCTAACACACTCTATTAAATTAGTCAAAACAGGAACATTTTACATCTGGCTAGAAATTAATAAGGAAATTATCTCAACAGAGAAAAACTTCCTTGTGTGCTACCTATATCCCCCCAATAGAATCCCCATACTTTAACAATGACAGCTTCTCCATCCTAGAGGGGGAGATTGACAATTTCCAGGCTCAGGGACATGTACTAGTCTGTGGCGACCTAAATGCCAGAACTGGAACGAACCTGGCACCCTCAGCACAAAGGGGGACAAACACCTACCTGGAGCTGACAGCATTCCCTCCCCCAATTGCCCCCTAGACACAACTACTGCAACATAACCAACAAAAATGGGTCACAACTCCTGCAGCTCTGTCGGACGCTGGGTATGTACATAGTCAATGGTAAGCTTAGAGGGGACTTCTATGGAAGGTACACCTATAGCTCATCTCTTGGCAGTAGTACTGTAGACTACTTTATCACTGACCTCAACGCAGTCTCTTAGAGTTCAGTCAGTCCACTGACACACTCTCAGATCACAACAAAATAACACTCTACTTGAACAGAGCTATGCTCAATCATGAGGCATCAAAGCCAAAGGAACTGAATAATATTAAGAAATACTATAGATGGAATGGACATTTTGTGGAAATCTACCAAAAAACAATTAGGCAACAACAAATTAAATTCCCTCTAGACAATTTCCTGGACAAAATGTTTCACTGTAATAGCAAATGTGTAAACTTGGCAGTAGAAAACCTAAACAGTGTATTTGACCTTTCAGCTTCCCTATCAAATCTAAACATTTCAAGCAGACAACGTAAGAAAATTAACAACAATGACAAATGGTTTGATGAAGAATGCAAAAACCTAAGAAAGAAATTGAGAAACCTTTCCAACCTAAAACATAGAGACCCAGAAAACTTCAGAAATACACTACAGAAAAAGAAGGAACAGCACGTCAGAATTCAGCTCAATGTAATTGAAGAATCCTCTTCTGTGAAAATTGGAACCACTCAACAAAGAACAACAGGAAGAGTTATCTATCCAAAACGTAGATGTATGGATAAACCACTTCTCCAATCGTTTTGGCTCTATAACAAAGAACAAACAGCAAAAGCATATACATGATCAAATACAAATCTTAGAATCAACTATTACAGACTACCAGAACCCACTGCATTCTCCAATTACATTGAATGAACTACAGGACAAAATACAAACCCTGCAACATAAAAAGGCATCCTAAATGAAATTATAAAATATACAGACCACAAATTCCAATTGGCTATACTTAAACTCTTTAACATCATCCTTAGCTCTGGCATCTTCCCCAATATTTGGAACCAAGGACTGATCACCCCAAAGTGGAGACAAATTTGACCCCCAAAAACTACTGTATGTGCATCAACAGCAACCTTAGTAAAATCCTCTGCATTATTATTAATAGGAGATTCGTACATTTCCTCAGTGAAAACAATGGCTTTTTACCAAATTACCGTACGACAGACCACGTATTCACCCTGCACCCCCTAATTGACAAAGAAACCAACCAAAACAAAGGCAAAGTCTTCTCATGCTTTATTGATTTCTATAAAGCTTTTGAGTCAATTTGGCATAAGGGTCTGCTACACAAATTGATGGAACGTGGTGTTGGGGATAAAACATATGATATTATAAAATCCATGTACACAAACAAAAAGTGTGTGGTTAGAATTGGCAAAAAAACACACATATTTCTTTCCACAAGGCCAGGAGATGAGACAGGGATGCAGCTTAAGCCCCACCCTCTTTAACATATATATCAACAAATTGGCGAGGGCACTATAACAGTCTTCAGCACCCAGCCTCACCCTATTAGAATCTGAAGTCAAATGTCTACTGTTTGCTGATGATCTGATGCTTCTGTCCCCAACCAAGGAGGGTCTACATCATCACCTAGATCTTCTGCACTGATTCTGTCAGACCTGGGCCCTGAGAGTAAATCTCTGTAAGACAAAAATAATGGTGTTCCAAAAAAGGTCCAGTTGCCAGGACCACAAATACAAATTCAATCTAGACACCGTTGCCGTAGCACACAAAAAAATATACATAACTCGGCCTAAACACCAGCGCCACAGGTAACTTTCACAAAGTTGTGAACGATCTGAGAGACAAGGCAAGAAGGGCCTTCTATGCCATTAAAAATAACATAAAATTTGACATACCAATTAGGATCTGGCAAAAAAATACTTTCAGTTATAGAACCCATTGCCCTTTATGGTTTTAAGGTCTGAGGTCTGCTCATTAACCAAGAATTCACAAAATGGAACAAACACCAAATTGCATGCAGAATTTTACAAAAATATCCTCCATGTCCAATGTGAAACACCAAAAAAATGCATGCAGAGCAGAATTAGTCCAATACCCGCTAATTATCCAAATCCAGGAAAGAGCGGTTAAAATCTACAACCACCTTATAGGAAGCGATTCCTAAATCTTCCATAACAAAGCCCTAACCCTAACCAAGCTGGTCCTGGGTCTCTGTTCACAAACAGACCCCACAGAGTCCCAGGACAGCAACAGAATTAGACCCAACCAAATCATGAGAAAACAAAAAGAGAATTACTTGACACATTGGAAATAATTTACAAAAACAACAGAGCAAACTAGACTGCCATTTGGCCCTGAACAGAGAGTACACAGTGGCAGAATACCTGACCACTGTGACTGACCAAAAATTAAGGAAATCTATGTACAGACTCAGTGAGCATAGCCTTGCTTTTGAGAAAGGCCGCCGAAGAATTTGAAAATAAATCCAATTTTGATAAACTCCCATATCTATTGGTTGAAATACCAGTGTGCAATCACAGAAGCAAGATTTGTTACCTGTTGCCACAAGAAAAGGGCAACCAGTGAAGAACAAACACCATTGTAAATACAACCTATGTTTATCTTTATTTATTTTCCCTTTGTACTTGAACTATTTGCACATCATTACAACACTGTATATAGACATAATATGACATTTAAAATGTCTTTATTCTTTTGAAACTGTTTACTGTTATTTTTGGGAGGGTTTATTTCACTTTTGTTTACTATCTATTTCACTTCCTTTGCCAATAAAGCCCCTTAAATTGAAATTGAATTGAGAGGACATTGGATAAAGAGGGAGACTGAGAGAGGAAAGAGAGGGAGAGGGCTGAAAGAGAGCAGAGAAAATGTGATAAATAGAGATAGAAATAGTGGACGAGAATGAGCCTAGAAAGAGAGAGAGAAATGGTGGACGAGAATGAGCCTAGAAAGAGAGAGAGAAATAGTGGACAAGAATGAGCATAGAGAGAGAGGCAGAGAGGAGAGAGGCAGAGACTGAGGCAGCTGCTGGCAGGACCTGGCCAGGCTCTGCTGATTTAAGGACCCAGGCCACAGGAAGGGACTGCTCGACACGCCAGGCACGTCCCCTCAGCCACGGCTAGAGGAAGCACTACTGCCATTCAGCTCTGCAGACGCCTAAATGAGTCTGTTCTGTCCTGCAACGGGCCCTGGCAACGTTCCACTGCTTCTCTCTCTCTTTCTCTCCCTCCGTCTCTCCCTCTCACTCCCCAGATCACAAGATTTCCTTTTCTGTGGCACTTCATTCCAATTGCTTCCTGCCCCACCACTAAACTGTGATAAATTACTGTCCTTTTACTATAGAAAGCCCAGTAACCCAATGTTCTTTTTTCTTCAAGACATTGTATGCTTCTTTTTCTATGTTCCCTACCCCACTCTATTCTCCTGATATCTCTCTCTATGAATGTTTTTTGTGCTTTATTGGTTTTTAACAGAATTGCTCTTACAAACCCTGAAAACTCAAACAATCGCTTTAGTTAAAGCTTTCATTTACTATCCAAATGGTTCAGAAACACACACATATGTAATCACATACAGTGCATTTGGAAAGAATACAGACCCCTTCTCTTTTTCACTTTTTGTCACGTTACAGCCTTATTCTAAAATGGATTAGTTTTTTGTCTCTCATCAATCTACACACAATACCCCGTAATGACAAAGCAAAAACACACTTTTAGAAATGTTGGCAAAATTGTAAAAAAAATTAACTTAAATATCGCATTTGCATAAGTATTCAGACCCTTTACTTTCTTGAAACATTTTTGGCAGTGATTAAAGCCTTAAAGTCTTGTGTATGATGCTACAAGCTTGGTATACCTGTATTTGGGGAGTTTCTCCCGTTCTTCTCTGCAGATCCTCTTAAGCTCTGTGCTTAGGGTCGTTGTCCTGTTGGAAGGTGAACCTTTGCCCCAGTCTGAGGTCCTGAGTTCTCTGGAGCAGGTTTTCATCAGTGATCTCTGTACTTTGTTCTGTTCATCTTCCCCCTGATTCTGACTAGTCTCCCAGTCCCTGTCGCTGAGAAATATCCCCACTAAATCATACTGCCACCACCATAGGGATGGTGGCAGGTTTCCTCCAAATTTGCTACTTGGCATTCAGGCCAAAGAGTTTTAGGTGCCTTTTGGCAAACTCCAAACGAGCTGTCATGTGCCTTTTACTGAGTTGCTTCCATCTGGCCACTCTACCATAAAGGCCTGATTGGTGGAGTGCTGCAGAGATGGTTGTCCTTCTGGACAGTTCTCCCATCTCCACAGAGGAACTGTGGAGCTCTGTCAGAGTAACAATCGGGTTCTTGGTCATCTACCTGACCAAGGCCCTTCTCCCCCGATTGCTCAGTTTTGCCGGGCGGCCAGCTCTAGGAAGAGTGTTCGTGGTTCCAAACGTCTTCCATTTAAGAATGATGGAGGCCACTGTGTTCTTAGGGACCTTCAATGCTGCAGACATTTGTTGGTACCCTTCCCCAGATCTGTGCCTCGACACAATCCTGCCTCGGAGCTCTACGGACAATTCCTTCGACCTCATGTCTTGGTTTTTGCTCTGACATGCACTGTCAACTGTGGGACCTTATAAAGACAGGTGTGTGCCAAATAATGTCCAATCAATAGAATTTACCACAGGTGGACTCCAATCAAGTTGTAGAAACATGTCAAGGATGATCAATGGAAACAGGATGCACCTGAGCTCTATTTCGAGTCTCACAGCAAAGGGTCTGAATACTTATGTAAATGTATGTACAGTACTTATGTCATTATGGGGTATTGTGTGTACAATGATGAGGAACATGTTATATTTAATCCATTTTAGAATAAGGCTTTAACGTAACAAAATGTGGAAAAAGTCAAAGGGTCTGAATACTTTCCGAACGCACTGCACACACACACTCGCTATCACACAGACAAGCACACAAAAACACACACAAGTACACACCACTCCCTGATACATTACACTTCAATCAGTGTACCGTTTTTAATTTCACAACACCATGCGTACACGCTAAGGTAAACAACCAGAGACAGATATTCCCCCACTGAGTTGACAGATCCCCGAGTTAATAATAATCTCTGATCTCTTGGCTGTCGTGATGACAAAACGAGCCGACCTAACCATGCGTTGAAGTGGCCAACCCAGGTTCCTCCCTGTTACTTTGATCAGGCCAGATGTTGAAGAAACATGTCTCCCTGTGAGTGTTGCTGTGCTGCTGTTCCCAAGCTAGGGACAGATATTAATTCCTCACATGTTCTGTTTGTTCTGTATGCGCTTATCTATTTGTCTGTGTATTCTGTGTCTGTGTGGGTCTGTGTCTATGTGAGTGTATTTGTTTGTGTATTATGTTTCTTTGTTTCTATGTTTGGGTCTGGTTATGCTTGGGGGGTTTTCAGATTGTCATACCTCCATACCGACATTGTGCCATCCTGTGATATTTGGTATTACCGGAACTGAACACAAGGGGCCCTGTTTTCAAACCTCACTTAGCCTCTGTAATCTGAAGATTAGCCATGCTGACAAGTACATGTGAAATCCCATAGCGAAAATGTTACACAGTCTCTGACAAACTATTTGCAGGACAGACAAGTAAGTAAAAAATGCTACTCACAGTTTGCTGCACACACAAAACAAATATTAGATAGCAAGGCTCTTGATCCAGGAGGGGATTCTCTGCTGTTACCAAGAGAAGCTTGATTTTGCAAGAAGCTAACCACTAGATAATTAGCTACTAATTTAGCACTGTAGAACATTTAGCACATTTTAGACAGTTAACTTAATAGTTATAAGATATCTAGCTGGCAAACATTTAGTTGTGAATTCCATACTGTAACTAGATCACCTGGTGGGTGCTGCACAACAGTGAGTGACACACAAGGCCATGGTCTCTCAGCTTTGTGTGCTTGTAAACAAATAATGTGACTGGTGACTACCGGTAAGCTTCATAATGGGACTAGAAATAAACAAAGAATGCAGTTTGCTTTATCTCCTATTGCACAAGTTGACTGCAGGTATTTACTTAAAAAAGTATTTTCAAATGTATAAAAAAAACTTCAAACAAATAGTTTCAACGGTATTGGCGCTCTTAGAAAAAACATCCTGTAGCTATTTCCAAATACCTTGCTATACAGTATACCACCCAAGCCTAGTCTGTGTCTCTGTGAGTCTATTTGTCTGTTTATTCTGGGTCTATGTGTTGGTCTGTGTCTGTCTGTCCACGCCTGTGTGTTTGGTTGTGGTGTACATTATTTTATGAGATGGTAACGCATACAGTCACTAATTCCACTTAGGGAGTTAGTATAAGGGGTTGAGGGGGGGGTGAGTTGAATGCTAATGACTTTATCGGACCCCTGCAGCTTGGTTGGACTCAGTCTGTTTTCATCCTGTGCACTGCATTGAATAGGCCTCTTTGGGGTTACGGTTCAGATTGATAGGAAACTGTAGTCCTTCATGACTGGAGGGGTAGAGCTATGGAGTCTAGCGGCAACGCGCCTTGTGGCCACCAGACCAGATTGGCAGGCGGTCTCAGCGGTATCAAAGCGACTCGCAACCTTCCGCAGCTTTGCCTCATTTTTCCCAATTTATGGATTAACAATGGAGATTGATGACAATGCCTAAACCTTTCTAGTTTCTTTAACCCTTTACATGTGCCATTGATTTTGTTCAGAAATATGAATTTGTGGACAGTGCCTTCAGAAAGTATTCACACCCCTTGACTTTTTCCACATTGTTGTTGAAGCCTGAATTTGAAATGGAAATGTTGTGTCACTGGCCTACACACAATACCCCATAATGTCAAAGTGGTATTTTGTTTTTAGAAATGTTTACAAATGAGTTAAAAATTAAAAGCTGAAATGTTTTGAGTCAGTATTCAATCTTAAATAAGTTCAGGAGTAAAAATGTTGCTTAACAAGTCACATAATAAGTTGCATTGTCTCCCTCGGTGTGCAATAGTGTTTAACATGATTGTTGAATGACTGCTTCATCTCTTTACCCCACACATGCAATTATCTCCAAGGTCCCTCAGTCGAGCAGTGAATTTCAAACACAGATTCACCCTCAAGGACCAGGGAGGTTTTCCAATGCCTTGTAAAGACGAAATGGTAGATGGGTAAAATAAAAAGTAGACATTGAATATCCCTTTGAGTATGGTAAAGTTATTAATTACACTTTGGATGGTGTATCAATACACCCAGGTACTACAAAGATACCGGTGTCCTTCCTAACTCAGTTAATGGTGTGGAAGAAAACTGCTCAGGGATTTGAACATGAGGTCAATGGTGATTTTAAAACCGTTGCAGAGTTTAATGGCTGTGATTGGAGAAACCTGAGGATGGATCAACAACATTGTAGTTAATCCACAATACTAACCTAAATGACAGAGTGAAAAGATGAAAGTCTGTGAAGAATAAAACGTATTCAAAAAAATGCATCCTGTTTGCAATAAGGCACTAAATTAAAACTGGAACAAATGCTAGACATTCGTAAAAAAAAAAAAAAAATCATATTCTGAATACAAAGCGTTATGTTTGGGTCAAATCCAGCGCACCACATCACTGAGTACCACTCTTCATATTTAAAAAAAAATGGTGGTGGTGGCTGCATGGGTATGCTTGTCATCAGCAAGAACTAGGGAGTTTTTTTGACATAAAATTAAATGGAATAGAGCAAAGCACAGGGAAAATCTTAAGAAAACCTGGTTTAGTCAGCAGGACAATAGCCATGAACAATATGCCACTTGGGAGCCATAAACAATATGACCAATATATATTGTCCTGCGAATAACAGGGTTAATAACATATCTGTGAGAATATCCAACAGGCTTTAATATAATTCTGAATGAAAACTAACAATTATAATAATCGCTTTGTTTAAAAACTAACATTTTTGAGATTATTTAGTTTTCAAATAACGTAAAATGAGCGAGAATAAGGCCATTCTTGAACATGGGGTGAGACATTGTTACTAATTTGTAAATAAAACCAGTTTGTTATTTTGAATGATTTATTTCTGTTTTTAGAGGGAGAGAAACCAAAAACCTACAATCATCTCATGGGTCGCCCAGTCAAGGGCAGCACGGGTATTGAGCCAGCAACTGTTGCAACACAACAGGCGCTGTACAACATGACTGGTCGAGAGTGGCCTACACTACTACAGTAAAACCAAAATAATCCTAACAAAATAAAATAATTAAAACCTTAGTGTAACAACAGTTTTAGTAAGTAATACTGAAGTCGTGCACAATTCTCAGTTTCTATTTCGTTTTTTTGTCGCCCATTCGTTGTCAGTTAGAGACACAGTAGGACCCAAATGCATAATCAGTACTCTAACTCCCCCTTGCTCTGGTCTGGAGCAATGAAGTGGTGACGCAGCTTACCGTACTAAACCACAAATGACCTCCAAGTCCTGCGGTGTAAGTGCACAATTTTTAAAGGAGAAACCACTGTATAACACAAGGCCAAATATACACTGAGTATAAATACGCTGCTTTCCAAGACGTCATTGAATATACCTGAGTGACCTACTTAGTTTTGACTTAAGTCATCTTGAATATCTATGGCAAGACTTGAAAATGGCTGTCTAGGAAGGATCGACAACCAACTTGACGGCGCTTGAAGAATTTTGAAAGGAACAATATTGTACGATCTTGGTGTGCAAAGCTCTTCGAGATTTACCCAGAAAGAGACTCAGCTGTAATCACTGCCAAAGGTGATTCTAACATGTATTGACTCAGGGGTGTGAATACTTACAGTACCAGTCAACAGTTTGGAGAAACCTACTCATGTTTTTTCTTTATTATTACTATTTTCTACATTGTAGAATAATAATAGTGAAGACATCACAACTATGAAATAACACATATGGAATCACGTAGTAACCAATAAAGTGTTAAACAAATCTAAATATATTTTATATTTGCGATTCTTCAAAGCCACCCTTTGCCTTGATGACACTGCCTTGACATTCTCTCAACCAGATTCACCTGGAATTCTTTTCCAACAGTCTTGAAGGAGTATGCTGAGCACTTGTTGGCTGCTTTTCCTTCACTCTGCTGTCCAACTCATCCCAAACTATCTCAATTGGTAAAAATAAAATATAATATAATATAGTGTTAACTTTTGACTGGTACTGTATGTAAATTAAATATTTCTGTATTTAATTTTCAATACATTTGCAAAGAAATCTAAAAATGTTTTTATTTCAGTCCGTAACAACAAAATGTGGAATAAGTCAAGGTGTATGTGTACTTTCTGAATTCACTGCATATTTGTACATAGAGAAAGAAAGAAATAAAGAAAAAGAAAGAAAAATGCTATTTTTATAGGAGCTTTTTACTCTTCCGCTTGAAAAGACCTCTGGTTTTATGCGAAGCCATTAAGGACCGAAGGCCTGCTGAAAATACATCACCCCTGCACTGGCATGCAGTAACAACATATTTAATGAGCCTCCTTTAATTCCCCGTGTAAACACACACATTTAGGAATATTGAGGAGAGAGTAGACCTGTAATGGTCCTGGGAGGGGCTGGAGGCCAACTTTACCGTTGGCAACTATGGCAAAACAAAATATCTCCAACATCTCCAAAATTACATCAACCTCTATAGGCATTCCTTCTTAGCTTTGAACATGTTAAGTCCTGCATGTCAAAATTGTTTTAGCTGTCACAGCCTGTAATTTACCAGTCACTGACACCGCTGTGTTGCTATTAATATGGATAAAAACATGTTTTGATCTGCTGTCATCAAGTCATCCTGTAAATTCAGAAGTTCACTTGATAAAGGGCAAATAATGTCTAGTAAGTTGACAGTTTGTTTCACAGAATTCTTCATCGTTCCCCTGCGTGTCAACTGGGAGGAAACTGGGAGTGTCACGCCCTGACCTTAGAGAGCTGTTTTATTTCTCTATTTGGTTAGGTCAGGGTGTGATTTGGGTGGGAATTCTATGTTTTCTATTTCTTTGTTTTTTGCCGAGTGTGGTTCCCAATCAGAGGCAGCTGTCTATTGTTGTCTCTGATTGGGAATCATACTTAGGCAGCCTTTTTCCCACCTAATGTTGTGGGTAATTGTTTATTTTCTGTGAGTGTTTGTGTGCTCCACGGTTGCGTCACGTTCTGTTTACCAGTTTTTTTTTGTGAAAGTTTCACTTTATTAAAAGATGTGGAATTACATGCACACTGCGCCTTGGCTCATCTATGACAGGGAATTTGAAGACAGTGAACGCGAGTCCTCTTTGTCATTGTGTTTTCTATGACCCTGTAGAGAGACAGCGAGAGAGAGGACATTTTTGTCTCGCTGACTGGTGGTAAAATATACTCTGGGGAGTCCGTGCTTCACTTGGTCCCAAGGGTCAATGTTATTTTGGTGGGAAAGACCTTGACTGTGCATAAGTCCGGTATGGTTCTTAAATGATTTGGATAGACGAGATTCACATGCACTATGATCGATGGTTACACTGTCATGTTAAGACTAACTTTCAGTCGGAGAATTATTTTTTAAAATCAGTTTACAGCGAGTCAATGAGCCTCGAGGCTGTGGTTTCTCTGTGCAGATGGTCCAAAATGCATGAACACAATTTTGCAAGGTCTCTTTTAATATAGCATTTGCAATGCACCAGTTATGTGTGTTTTAAAACATGCCCCGCAGCTACCCAGGCAATGGTGCCTTCACGAAATTCATGAATAAACCAACTGCAGATATTTGTCAACGAACACGGCAGTCAATTTTATCTTATCAGTAATTGCTGATTTTCCCCCGAAACATAATTGCATGCATACGTCTTGGTGTATTGGCAGAAGTGTGGAAACAAGTTTGATATGAATCTCTTCAAACACCCCAAATGTTAGTTTGATTTAATCTCTTCAAACAACCCAAATGTTAACGCCTAATCAAATTAGTATTATTATTATTTAAGTTCGCTTGCATCTAATCAAAAGGAAAGTTTACTGAACCATTTGCTCACGATGAAAGAGGTTTATGGCTTGGCTGGTTAATGTTTTCTTTAAAATGAGGTAAGAAGTTAAAGGGACAGTACAGTTCAAAATCAGATGTTTTCAGACCTGAAAAGTATTCTAATGTCATGATGTGTTCACAACCCAGGTCGTCTGTTTTATATCCAGCTTTATGCCACAATGTAAAATGTATGTAAAACGTAAACCCCATGTGATGTTACGGTGCTTATATTTTCCATTCATTGGGGTTAACGCATGTAGACATGTATCTACACATCCAATGACGTGGGATGTGGACTCATATTGACATTACACTGCTTTGGAGGCCTGGAAACATCAAACAAACTTAGATTTCACAGGGCCATGTCCTTTTAAACCCCCAATGCCAACCCCAGTCAGATTACTGTTTTGCCTATAATTTGTGCTGTACTCAGACAACCTTTTGTCACATAGAGTTGCAATTTGGAGAAGTTCAACCTCTTTAATGTACTGCACTCAGCCAGTCCTGATGCTTTTAGCCTGTACATCTGCAGCCCTTTGTGTCATTATTTCACCCAACATTTAATCTCATACTTCCCTTTCTTTATGTTGTGTCACACTATGCTTTGAGCCACTGGCAGGCTAAGTATAATCCATTTTTTGCTGTGGTAGATTTAGTAATACTGTACTTGGCTTACTAAGCAGGGATAGAGCTCAAAGCATGCTGTACAGTAAACTTTTCAACAGTATGGGTGAGTGAGCTACAGATAAAAGACTGAAGTTGTCCTTTGGGATGAGTGATACAAGGCTGAATGGTGTCAGTAGCTGTTGGGCCAAAAAACACAAAGTTAAACTATCTCTGTAGCTCCCTTACCAAAAAAATTACTTCTTACAAACAGTTGTGGCAAATCTTTGGCCCATTTGCCATACATTCACGGCAAGCTCATTTTTTCACATGCAAATTGGTTTTGCGGCAAACTGTTGCGACCAATTTGCAAGTTGTAAATATCTAGCAAACAATTAGGGGAATTTTGTGGCGAACATTCTACTGTTTGCGGCAAACTTTCTTCAAACTCAGTATGAATATGCAAATTAGATCAGGTTTTTGGTTACTGTGTGTTAACACCATTGAAATGTTGTATCTGCATAAACCAAATCACATAACTTTAAATGAACTTGCATCTCACAGAGAAAACTAAATGTACTAAATATACTAAACATGTATTCAATGCCTTAACAGATAAAAATGAAAACTAAATCAAACCCTATTGCCTTTTTGAGTGATAACGGCCCTGTGGAAGTCCTTTGGTCAAAGCTTGTTGAATGCATGCACTGAAACAATCAGAAAACTTAACTTAAAACAAATTAGTATACTGAAAACAATCACTGAAAACATGTTATATTTTGCCATCTTAAAAGGTAGACTTAGCGGCTGATGGGACGGTTTGTCTTTGGAAAAATGGGGTCAGCTGTTACAAAGTTGCCTTGAGGTTGCTTGCTTCTCACTGATACTGGTATTCTATATATTTTTCAGCAAGGAAACAATATTTCTGCCTTGTATAAATGCTATATAAACAAACCATGTAGCTAGCATAAACTGGGACTTACTAAATCAACCCTTAAATCTGTTCCTAGATTTGAATTAATTTAGCAAAAATATGATAGTTAATGTTAGCTAGCTAAGCGCTAGCCAGTCAGTGGTGCTGACAGATTGAAACTGGTATCAACAAAATGTGTTTCACTCTATCTCATAAAACATGACATTGCTAACTAGGCATCAATTAGCTAACACAATTTAAATGTTTATTAGGAAGTTGAATTCATATGTTTAATTAATTAGTTCCAAGACCAGGTTACTGGTCTTCTGGTGAACTTATGTGTTCACCAGAAATGACTTCTGGTAAACTGTTTGCCACTAGTGGAGAATAAATATTGTTGCTTCACGTTTACTGTAGATTCACCACTAGTGACAAACATTTTCAAACTTCTGGCAACATTTTGTGGCAAACTATTTAGTTTGCAGCAAATCTGCCACAAACTTGAGGGAAGTTTGCCACAACAAACTCCATTTTGTAAGGGCTATCTCAATGTTTCACAGTCTATGAAGACCAGAGGGAAGTTTTATCACCAATATATAATTTCCTCTGAGACTTTGGATCTGTCAGGACAAGTACATTTTGCACTTGCAAAAGTTCTCCCTATTTTTACTTACATATCCTCAAACCGTATTAAAGCTGTTCAAATATTCATTTGATCTATCTCCTCCATGCTTACTGTACATAGTCTCTTGATAGAAGACATATTGGACAACTTTTTAGCCCGGACAAAAACATTTTGAAAACCGCAAACTTTCTGGGGTTTTTCTCCCCTATCCAACCCCAGTAGAATTGAAAACACCTCAGGTTAGGATGCTCTGTCTTAAACGATACCAGTCAAATGGCACGCCTTCTTTGACTTTTGTTTAGGATCTGGATACATGCCAAGGCTATTGAAGTAACAGTGTTTGATGTATTCTTTGGCCCTTTGATTATGTTTCATTGGCTTAGACCAGGGCTCTCCAACCCTGTTCCTGGAGAGCTACCGTCCTGTAGTTTTTTTTTCACTCCAACCTTTAATCACCTGATTCTAATAATTAGCTGGTTGATAAGCTTAATCAGGTTAGTTACAATGGGGTTGAAGCGAAAACTACAGGAGGGTAGCTCTCCAGGAACAGGGTTTGAGATTCCTGTCTCAAACTATGTAATATTCATCTGTTTGACATGTTTCCTATAGTCCTATTGAAGGCCTACTGTGCACGCTTTCCTTCTGATCATGCTTCAATGTTTGTAATGGTATAAGGGTAATCAGTAAACCAGGGAGTGTAATTTATCAGTAGAGTCCAGAAGGAATCAAGGATGCATGAAGGAATAAGTCACAGGTGTTGCTGTGTCGAGCATTTATTTTGTCACAGTTCTAAGTGAGGTTGCCCTCTAAGGAATTTGAATATTTCTCCTCCGAGAAAGATGCGCTATTAAAATGCAATGACATTTGATTCATGTTTGTCTTGTAAATTACATTTACCTTCTCATTTGCCATGAAACGATTTGCAATATTGTGGCGTAGTCTTCTTTATGATGCTGATCAGTTTCAAAGATCCAGGATATGCACAAAGGCTAGTGCTGAGCAATTAACCGAAATGTTGTTTCTGACATCGGATCAATTACTTGAATTCCATTACGTTTTTTTTTTTAATGAGCTCAATGAGCCATTTCTCTAGAGAGAAATCCTATCAAGCACGAGAGACATCAAATCAAGAATGAACTGTGGGACGCTGTAGGGAGTTGTAGTTTTTAATAGGCAAATATTCTACCTAGTTCAGCGCTAGAAATGTGGTAATTAACTACGATGACCAGAATACATTGCGCATGTTCTTCCCGGCACCACACCCAGACGACATGAGAGAGGAATGTACACAACACAGCAATGAGAGGGATATAGACAGTTCTGGAGGTATACAGTGTATTTGGACCCCTTCCCTTTTTCCACATTTTGTGACGTTACAACCTAATTTTAAAATGGATTACATTTTTTTTAAATCCTCATCATTCTACACACAATAACCTATAATTACAAATCCAAAACAGGTTTTTAGAATTATTATTATTAATAATTTTTTGGTACTTTTACCGCTTTTTCTCCCCAATTTCGTGATTTCCAATAGGCAGTTACAGTCTTGTCCCGTCGCTGCAACTCCCCTACGGACTCGGGAGAGGCGAATGTGAGATACTTGTGTCCTCCGAAACACGACCCTGCCAAGCCGCAGTGCTTCTTGACACACTGCTCGCTCATCCCGGAAGCCAGCCGCACCAATGTGTCGGAGGAAACATCGTCCAACTCGCGACCGAAGTCAGCTTGCAGGTGCACTGCCCACCACAGGGAGTGGCTAGAGTGCGATCGGACAAAGAAATCCCAGCCGGCCAAACCCTCCTCTAACTCAGACGATGCTGGGCCATTTGTGCACATAGGTCTCCCGGTCACGGCCGGCTGTAACACAGCCTGGGATCGAACCCGAGGCTGTAGTGATGCTTCAAGCACTGCGATAAAGTGCCTTAGACCTCTGCGCCAGCTGTTTATTTTATGTTTGCAAATGTATATAAAAAAAACAAATACCTTATAAGTATTCAGACCATTTGCTATGAGAATCAACATTGAGCTCAGGTGCATCCTGTTACAATTGATCATCCTTGAGATGCATCTACAACTTGATTAGAGTCCACCTGTTGTAAATTCAATTGATTGGACCTGATTTGGAAAGGCACACACCTGTCTATGTTTTATTTAACTAACTAACAAATTCTTATTTTCAATGACAGCCTAGGAACAGTGGGTTAACTGCCTTGTTCAGGGACAGAATGACAGATTTTTTACCTTGTCAGCTTGGGGATTTGATCTTGCCACTTTCTGGTTCCTAGTCCAACGCTCTAACCACTAGGCTACCTGCCGCCCCTAGGCTACCTAAGGTCCCACAGATGACAGTGGATGTAAGAGCAAAAACCAAGCCATGAGGTCGAAGCTCCGAGACAGGATTGTGTCCAGGCACAGATCTGGGGAAGAGTACCAAAAGAAGTCTGCAGCATTGAAGGTCCCAAAGAGCACAGTGGCCGCCATCATTGTTAAATGGAAGAAGATTGGAACCACCAAGACTCTTCCTAGAGCTGGCCACCCGGCTAAACTGAGCAATCGGGGGAGAAGGGCCTTGGTCAGGAAGGAGACCAAAAACCTGATTGTCACTGACAGATCTCCAGAGTTTCTCTGTAGGGATGGGAGAACCATCTCTGCAGCATTCCACCAATTAGTATTTTACAGTAGAGTGGCCAGACTGAAGCCACTCCTCAGTAAAAGGCACATGACAGCCCACTTGGAGTTTGCCAAAAAGGCACCTAAAGGACTCTCAGACCATGAAAAACAAAATTCTCTGGTCTGATAAAACCATAAAATCTTTGGTCTGTAGGAAACCTGGCACCATCCCTACGGTGAAGCATGGTGGTTACAGCATCATGCTTTGGAGATATGTTTCAGCAGCAGGGACTAGGAGACTAGTCAGGATCGAGGGAAAGATGAACGCAGCAAAGTACAGAAAGCTACAGGACACACTAGATTTCTGAAAACTTTTGATACAGGACCTCAGACTGGGGTGAAGGTTCACCTTCCAACAGGACAACGACCGTAAGCACACAGCCAAGAAAACGCAGGAGTGGCTTCGGGACAAGTCTCTGAATGTCCTTGAGTGGCGCAGCCAGAGCCTGTACTTGAACCAAATTCAACATCTCTGTAGATGTTCCCCATCCAACCTGACAGAGCTTGAGAACTCCCCAAATACAGGTGTGCCAAGCTTGTAGCGCCATACCCCATAAGACTTGAGTCTGTAATTGCTGTCAAAGGTTCTTCAACAAAGTACTTAGTAAAGGGTCTGAAAACGAATGTAAATGTTTTTGCATTTGTCAGTATGGGGTATTGTGTGTACATTGATGGGGGAAAAACAATCTGAATACTTTTGGAATGCACTGTAGCTCTACTACCCAATTGTTGGTTGTAGAAGTCTTGAAAGTATGCCTTATATACTTTGAAGAACTTCTAGAATAGTGATTTTTGTCAGAAGTCTTGTAGCATTTGCAGCGGTGGCAACCAATAATCAGGGGCTACTCTTTTCACTAGCCAAGGGGAGCACATAAATAATGTGAGATGGTTGTCTGGATGTCTGGCTGCTACTACCTGAGCAGAGATGAGATGTTGACTAAGAAATTAAGTAAAAGTCCTAATTTAAAAAAAGTTATACACAACTGAAAGTAATGTGAATAAATGATGGTTAATAAGTGATATGCAGTAATGAGCAGTCACTACCATCATGGGTCTCTCAATAAAGATGCAGCATGTAACTTTATGGGCGACCCGACCCTTCTCATTGAAGGCAAGTCCAAGAAGCAGTAGACATGTTCTATGTGCGCTATTTCTATGCTTTCTGTTATTGAATTTCATTTTTGCGTCTTTTACTTTCGGTTTTGTACACCAGCTTCAAACAGCTGACAATATATTTCACAGCGGTTTAGATGGTACAGTGATTCTGTACTCCATGCATTGCTTGTTTTGTCACAAACTGAAATTAAGATAACTTTTCCATTTTTTTAAACATATTTTTGCATATTGCACTTTTAACTGCTTTATTCTGTGTTGTTAGAGACAATGGATTTTTGTTTTCAATGTTTTGGCAATTGACTGAATTTTAATTAAAAAGCTCTAAAATAATTAAGGTCATATTTCATAATGCATTTAATGTAAAAAAAAAAAAAAGGGATGTTCTTTATCCTGCATGTTTTATTTGTTCTGGCATAGGTGTAATCTGGCATCGCCTATTATAGACCCATGTGAAACCGTGGAAAATCCTAAATACACAGTATTTAATACTTTCTTAATAGTGTCAAATTCTGTATTATGAGGACATTACATTATGAGGCCTTTTCATGCAGAGGATATTGTGACATGGCAGACTACCACTTCTAAAGTGATGTTAAGTTAGCACCAGACTGTTTATCCCTGGGTTGTCCCCTGTGTCTTGCAGCGTGTCAGCAGCAGTGTGACCCAGCATCCTGCAGAGTGGTGAGGGTGGTGTTTGGGATGCGGAGAGCCGTATAGGAGCTGAGTGGGCACCTCACCTCAACGCCGTCTGCTTCCTGTGCCGCTTCAAGATGGATTAGAGACTAACGCCTCCGGAGATCAAAGGTACGTTATGTAACGTAATCAGCCGCTGCTCCACTGCTCTCCTCAATAAGGCTTTGGCCCGGGAGTAGAGGAGTATAGAGGAGCAACAGAGGGAGTGTGAAGTCCCGCTGTTGTTTGTCTAGTGTAGTACAGTGGGCTACATTGTGGTCGGCCATTACTCCCCATTGAACATGTATGAATGTGCCAGTAGGGCTGAGAGAAAGAGCCAGGCTGCTTTAATTCTGTAAATTGTGCTGCAGACATCACACTTTTCAAGGACCTTAAGAAAGACAGGACTGCAGACAGGACCTTACCTGGTCACAGGAAACCCTTTGAAGATTTTTTAGGAAGACGGAGTTCTCTTGTTCACTGACTTGCAAAGCAAGCTGCATGGGAGGGATGGGAGGACTAATATACTGTAGCCCCACCTCTGAAGTGCCGGAGGGAAGGAAATTATTTGTTTTCCGTGAAGCACAGTTGTTACAGTTTAAACATGGGTGAAATGTACTGTACTATCAGTATTCGCTGGAGATTGTCACGCCCTGACCTTAGAGAGCCTTTTTATGTCTCTATTTGGTTTGGTCAGGGTGTGATTTGGGGTGGGCTTTCTCTATTTTTGTTTTCTATGATTTTGTATTTCTATGTTTTGGCCTGGGTATGGTTCTCAATCAGGGACAGCGGTCTATCGTTGTCTCTGATTGGGAACCATACTTAGGTAGCCCTTTCCCTCTTTTCAGTGTGGGAAGTTAATGTTGTTTGTGGCACATAGCGCTTAAGCGGCACTGTTATTGTGGATTGTTTGGTCCTATTCATTCGACGGCCGTGACAGAGATATTCTCCCTCTTGACTTTTCCACTTTGTTTTCTTCTGTCGGAATCTTCCTGCATGTGTTTGTTGCTGTAGTATAGCGCCAAAACAAGCCATTACCCTTTTCACACTATTGTGCAGAGCTAAACCAAACTGTGCTGCCTCGCATATCTTATTTGTACATTCTTCTTTTCAGCATGATTCCAGCCAATGTGGGCAGCAGGTAGCCTAGCGGGTAAGAGCGTTGGGCCAGTAACTGAAAGTTCGCTGGTTCCATTCCCCGAGCTGACAAGGTGAAAAATATGTCAATGTGAGCAAGTCACTTAACCTGAATTGCTACTGTATGTTGCTCTGGATAAGAGTGTCTGGTAAAATGTAAACATGTAAATGTCACCAGCTCCTGTACAGCTTGGCTTGGTTTGGCTCAGTAGTGTGAAAAGCCCTTATGAGTCTGAAGAAACAGAACCAAAATTGCCTCAGTTACATTTTTTTTTGTTGAGAAAGGGACTTTGTCCAAAATCACATATGGTGCTGAGTGTAGCAGGAGATCAGGATTTTATGCAAAGGCATTTTTATTCCCGGGAAAATAATATAATGCAGCCGGCAGATCATACAGAGGCTGTTTCCATTATCCACCTGCTGTTCTGGGCCAGGGAAAAACAACCACATTCAAAGGAAGCTTAGATTGACACAAAGAGGATCTGAATTTCCCCAAACCTGCAGATACTGTATCTTCCAGATGGCAAACAATGGTTATGTGGAGTCAATCACAGTGAAAGGGGTTAAGTATTTTAGAGCTGCCTTCCTCACCTGTGAACTTTTCACCCAGCATGCATTGTCTGGTATATCTTGTGTTATGTACTTTTTCCTCATACACACAGATGCAGATGTGCACACAGACGTACACACACGCTCACTTGCCTTGAAGAAAATATGGCAAGTGAGCGTGGAACAAACTGTTTACTGTATATGTGGATGAAATTTCAATACAAATTAATGCACTGCATGACAGCCTTTTCATATTTTTTTTAAGTAGCCCCAGTCCTCCCACAGACTGCATTGGTATGGTCTGAATACAAATGTAAGAATACACAGTCTGCTCAGAAAGCATGGCATCGCTCTGAAGTACTGGCCCTGTGAAATCCACTGGGAACTGAATTTGACTTAGCCGACTTTGGCCCAGATATTTTTCAATTTCATAGCATACTGTATGCATTCTTGCATGAGGTGCACGTATATCACTCTGCTGCAGATCCTGCAAAAATATCCCTCCACTGTACATAAACCTCTGCTTTTATACCGGATCCTAAATCACCAGAGTGGATTTATTTTTACTCAAGCGTGTTTATCATCTTCATTAAAATGGCCATACTTCATACTGTTTACCATTCAACTTTGTTTACCATGACTTTCCTAGTTAAATATAGGTTCAATAAAATCAAATACAAAATCATTTTAACCGCTCTCAGCGATGCTCCAGTAACAGCATTGTGGTGCTCCATCCTCAAACTATTCCTGTGTGAGCCGTGCAGCAAAGAGAGTTGAATCTCTCCAGCCTGTCCTGCAGTGTGTGTTCACTGAACTCATCAGGTCCAGTCTGCCGCTGGGGTCTCCTGCCTTTATCCATGCACCTGAGAGTTGGAGATAAGCGACACTGATTTTTGTCTGCTGCTATGTAACAGATTATTTTGTGAGACGGGCATCAATGACACAGGAATCACTGGAGGGGATGTCTGGGCTGGCCAGAGAGAGCACTGTGAGTGTTGTTAGAGAGAAACTTATTATCTCAGAATACAATTTGAATGAGAAACAGCGGACGTGTATGTGTGTGTGTGCGTGCATGAGTGTGTGTGTGTGTGGTGTCCTCCCAGAATGGCTACATGGTCATCATTCCAGTTGTGCCCCTGTCGAGGCTTGGATTAATGCATAAGGTCATTGACTTGTGGGTAACGCTGTGTAATCAGCAGCTTTTACTGCTGCTATAAACCGTTTTCACAGTTTTTTTTGGTCACAGAGTGCAAGTTCTCTCACTTCATCAAGAGAGCGAGTGGGAAAGGGCACGGGAGAGAGAGTCATGCGGACTGAGTGCGTGTCACTGATTCGCTTCCACCCATCATGCCATTTCCCTAAAATTCACTGTCAGTTTTCTTATCAGGCAAAGATCATATTTTCAGACAGATGCTCAGCTTGTGCTTATTCGTGGTTGTGCTGAGTTTTCTGTTGTCCTTCCAGGCGATCGTCCTATTGCCCATTGAAATTCAGTTTTATTCACTTATGTTTGATCAGTGCTGTTTAAATAGCTGTCTCAATATTTGTGGGCCCAATTGTGAAGATGCCTGGCTGTTTGGCTTCATCAGTGGAATTGAAAGTGTTCCTGTTTCCCCATGTAGTAGACGGGTCCTCTCACACTCTGACAAGTCTAGCGGAAAATGAAATTAGGAGAGTAGTACCAGTTTGAGACATGACTCCCAGCTATCCAAGTTCTGCCTGTGTTGTACATTAAATATACAGTACAGGCAAGTACTGTATAGGGGAATTCAGAATCAAGGTGATTGGTATGAAACGTACAACTCATCAACTTTTACGAATTCAAGAGATGTTGACCTTGAGTAACTCGTTAGAAAACCACTTAAATTATATGACCTGTGTTACTGTTGTGCTGTTGCTGTCTCTCCTATATACACCATGTAATTCACAAGAGTACGCCCTCTGCAATGTGTACTCCTATATACCCCATGTAATTCACAAGAGTATGCCCTCTGCCATGTGTACTCCTATATACCCCATGTAATTCACAAGAGTATGCCCTCTGCAATGTGTACTCCTATATACCCCATGTAATTCACAAGAGTATGCCCTCTGCCATGTGTACTCCTATATACCCCATGTAATTCACAAGAGTATGCCCTCTGCCATGTGTACTCCTATATACCCCATGTAATTCACAAGAGTATGCCCTCTGCCATGTGTACTCCTATATACCCCATGTAATTCACAAGAGTATGCCCTCTGCAATGTGTACTCCTATATACCCCATGTAATTCACAAGAGTATGCCCTCTGCAATGTGTACTCCTATATACCCCATGTAATTCACAAGAGTATGCCCTCTGCAATGTGTACTCCTATATACCCCATGTAATTCACAAGAGTATGCCCTCTGCAATGTGTACTCCTAGTAATTCACAAGAGTAACCCCATGTAATTCACAAGAGTATGCCCTCTGCCATGTGTACTCCTATATACCCCATGTAATTCACAAGAGTATGCCCTCTGCAATGTGTACTCCTATATACCCCATGTAATTCACAAGAGTATGCCCTCTGCAATGTGAAGTAAACAAAACTGCCCAGAACTGCAGATGCACTGTTCCTTTTGCTTCAGTACCTTTGTGAATTACATGGTGTATATATGAGTACACATTGCCGAGGGTGTACTCTTGTGAATTACATGGTGTATATATGAGTACACATTGCCGAGGGTGTACTCTTGTGAATTATATGGTGTATATATGAGTACAATTTGTAATGCTAACAACAGGTCCCACTACTCTAGGCTTTACAGAGCACTCTCACTTCCAGCCATAAAATAATGTATCATGGCCAGCTCCGTAGGATGTCTTGTGTAATGAGACCTGTAAAGCTCATATGGGGAGAGAGCTTCTTCCATGCTTCGATGTGCTCTTTTCACTACCTTTTCCAGTCTCAAACAAGCCTGCAGCATTCCTACCTGTTCGACTACTTTCAACAACTTCAACCTATGTCATTCACATGATTTGATTTTACTTTTCACCTTTAGCTTCTAAAGGTGCTGATTAATTCAAAGGATGCCCACATACTTGAGTACAGCTGTGGGGCTTTCACAAGTCTGAATTTCTTATTGCCCAACTTTCGAGACGTCAATGTACAGCAACATTTTTAGATGTCATTGCAGAACACCCACCATATGCATATACACACATACTTAGCTGTGGGGCTGTAATCAATATAGCAGTAGAACAAATATCACAATTTCAGAATAGAACTTAAAATAAAATAAATCATTGTAGACTACAGCAGAACACACATATGAGAATATATAGGCCTCCTGCCTATTTGATAATATAAAGCACATTCAGGTTAACTTCATAGTACAGGAACAAGTTTGTAAAGGGAAAAAAAAACCCTACCTTAGTTTTCAAAATCTCCCAGAATGACTCTTCCCATGTCAAGTCCATTTAACTCCTGGCAGTCAATTTCTTGCTCAAAGCTATAAGCGCGCCTGTGGCTGTGAGGTTAAGCCTCCTTCCAAGGCTGTTCGGGAAGACTCTGGCTGTAGTGTCTATTTTTTTTTATTTTGAGTGTTAGCTATAATCTGGGTGTCCTCTTTATCCTTGTGTACAATGCTTGCTGCCACCAAATGTGCCTTGGTTCGGGCCTGTTAAAAAAATATTTATTTCTGAGGGCTCTTTGTTGGTGTTTTTGACGTCGGAGGCAGAACTGTTCATGTACATTCCGCCCACTCTTTTGCTAGTTTAATCCCTCCAGTCGTTTCAAGACCCAAACTCCTTACCTTTTTGCATGTTGTACAGCCCAGCATTGAATTCTGCATGACAAGCCAGGGGTTATTCACTGAGTCTTGACTCGCTAGTAACCCTACTAGCTAGTGTAGGTGCCGCTGGAAAGAGTCTGACTCGCTAGTAGGGTGGTGGTGATTTTTGGACTTGATAAAGGTAATCAAACTCGAATGCCTTTTCTTATCTATTTTTTTTTTTTTAATCTGGCTTTCCCCACAGTTTAAAATTCAGCAAGGAGACGACTAGGCTACGTGACGTGTTTACGTTGGGACCTCTTCACTAGCCGACCACCACTACCAAGACCTGTGTCAAGATCAGTTACTAACCCCACCGGCCCTCCTCATAAACTCTATGTGCAAATAAGAGAGCAGGTCGCAAATCAGTGTAGCAGGATAGGATGATTTACACAGAAGGATCACCGTGCTTTTACGTGATGGTCTTGAACTTGATTTAACACTGATCGTGTTTATTAGAATGTTTACAGTTGCGAACAGTGAAACAAGGAATAAATCATGCTGTGAGATGTACCGGATCCGGGCAAACAGGTGCCGGAACGAACTAGTCAAATCTGAGAGGTGCCAGATCCGCTTCAATTTAAGCACTGGCAACAGGCCACTCTGTATCAGGCTTAACCTGTTCTAGCTGAACGGACACAGGTAGAGGGCAAGACTGCACAGCCCCCCCTTGAGAAACCAAATCAAATCTCTCTAACAAGAGCGCAAACAGGTACATATCAGAACTTGACCCCTCCCAGGACCATACAATTACCCAATTTGGCAATTACAACCAATAAAATGGTTCTACAATATAAAAAGCAATTCCTACATCCCTTTTTACATTGATACATTTGTCTCAACCAGACTTACTGATTATTAGCCTAATGGTGTTTTATCACCATTCATACATGGAACAATCATTATCTCTTATTCAACTCCAAAGCGTGGTGGGTGCGTAAGCCGCGTGCACATCCAGAATGACAGAAGCATTGGACGCGGTGCGTTTAAGAAAAAAAAACAAGAAAATAACCTTTGAATAATGACACCAGTGTTCTTCAGTTCGGAGCTCTAGAAAGATGCCCGGGTTTCCAACTTGGATGACCATTCAAAAGATTCTTTCCCCCAGACGGAGCTCGAGTTCCAAGTTGTGGTTGAAAGCACTGAAGTCAGAAGTCTGAGATTTACCAGTTCGCAGTTGTTCTGAACGTGACAACAGACACATGGAACTCCGACCTAACCCGGAAGTATTATACAAATGACACATTGAATTAAATAAACAGAACTTCTACCTCATAACTCTTGCGAACGTTCATGTGCACAATAAACATCATGCCCACTCAGAGGGTAAGAAATGGTCAATTAAAATGTATCGTATCAAACACGAAACAGACATGTCTAAGTGTTGCAATAAACGGTACGGGATGAAATGATGAAACACTAGCAGTTATTCTAGGAGTAGATGGAATATAGATTTGCCCACAGGAGGTTGGTGGCATCTTAATTGGGGAGGATAGGTTCGTGGGAATGGCTGGAGTGGAATCGGTGGAACGGTATCAAATACAGCAAACGCATAGTTTCCATTCAATTCACTCCCTTCCAGACATTATCATGAGCCGTCCTCCCCTCAGCAGCCTCCACTGGATTTGCCACGTTATACATTTACCCATGTGAAAAGCAACAGCAAACATTTAACCCACCTGTGTTCAGTGACAGTTTGCTGGTCCAATCGAGTGTGCGTTTCACTAGCCAATCTGTTGCAAGAGGGATTCTGCTGCGGCTACTGTCTCCAGCTGTGTGGAGAGGAATCCACAGAGACTCTGGGCCACAAAATGAGTGACAAAACGTTTTGAATCCCGGCCAGCTCATTTCAAGTCATAAATCCAGTCCAGAGGCTCCAAGCCCAAGTCAGGTCACAAGTTATTTTATATCAAGTCGAGTCTCAAGTCATAATATTTGTGACTCAAATCCAAGTCACGTGTCTAGAGTCCACAACTTTGCTCTTCTATACGGTTGCCATTTTAATATTTATGAACCTGCACCGCAGTTCCTTCTATTTCAATAAGGCTGTAAGTACAAAAGATGTACTATTGTGTATTCATATTTTACAATTGTCTCGGCCGCATGTTGACCCGGTGCCATGTGCTGCATCTCTGTAGATGTGCTTGTTGCTGTAAATGAGTCTTGCAGCAACTTGTGTTTACGTTTGCTTTGAGAGTGAGAGACAAGGGCGAGAGACGAAATGAACCATCTCATCTCAAAGAGAGAAGGGATGGGATGGGGTTGGGAGGGAGGGAGGGATGAAGAAAGACAAAGACGGAGAGAGACAAATGGAGGGGCAGAATGAGACCATGCCATTCTTACTGATCTAGTCAGAGTAGAGTGGAGGGAAGAGGCCTGTCGGGCCCAGGCTACAGTAGCATCTGGTTCCAGTGGAGTGTGGTGAAGGGTGGCTTTGCTAGAGCTTGGTAAACACCATTTAGGATGGAGGAGGGGGGAACATCAGTAAAAAGCCAATGTCCTCTTGCCTGATTGATAGAACCACTTTGTTCTGTATTTCTATTATTGCAGTCTGATGAGATATGGGCTGTGGAGGGTGTGAAGGAGAGGAGGGCAAGGGGGGTTTTGTGCCCATATCTATGCTTTGTCTTTTTCTGTGTAACATTTAAGTGAGCAAGCAGTTCCCAGATAGCAAAATTATTATGGCCCAAATCCAGCCCACCGATACCAGGTAATGTGACCAGATCTGGCCCACAGTCGTCTGCTATCTGGGCTGTAGCCTAGCTACCAGTCAGAGCCTCAAGATTAACAGAGCAAGGTTTTGTATAGGTCAACACTGTGACATTTTACACAGCTTTCCTTTCTTCATTGTACCTTTAAGCCTGCACCGAGGCATGAACATTTCTCCCACTGGCAGACAGTGTATTGTGGAGCTGTGGAATGGGTGAAGACAATTTGCTCTGAATAACCCTGTGTATGGGCCCCGACAGAGTGACAGCTCCTTATCACTGCTACTGCCGACTAATCAAAGTTGAAACAGGGTCAGGCTGAATTTAAGAGCAGCTAATTAAAATGTCCGGGTTACACGCGAAGCGGCGCTTCGTTTATCTTCTCATGCAGAGTCGGATGGAGATATGGGCCGCGTAATATAAGGGGGTCTGAGTATTACTTCCAAGTTCAACAGCATCAGATAGCAGGAACATTCCAATGTCTTCATGGGGGGGGGGGCTAAATCTCTAATAGGAGCTATATCTAGACTATTCCCATGTTTCTGTACATCTGCCATTCCGGTGTGCTGTGCCAAGGCCTTTTCCAAAACGTCGTTTTCACAGGCTGCTTGAGAGGAGCTGGTGTTGATGGGAAGGCAGCAGTGGGGTGTGAAAAAGGTCACCCTTACTCGATCTGCCTCGCTGTCCCCTTGGCTATAGTACTCTCCTCTCGGGGGAAAGCCATTTTACACCCAGTGACACTTCCCAAAATAAGCACATGCTATTGACGAATGATGGATGCTGAGCCATGAAAAAGGGATAATCAAGTGCCTTGAGATCTTATCTCCATTGTCATCTGCTTTGCTTGCAGAACAAGACAACCTCAATTGTTGAAAACACAACGAGTCCAGTACTCTAGATGTGCATGAGCACTTTCCGTAAATCCATCAATGGGTAGTTCACAATTTCTGGGAGCGTTTTTTTCAACCCCGGTGGAATATTTTTTTGATATGTAAAAATTGCTCACCCCTTTTAATCTTTGCCGGGGCGGCAGGGTAGCCTAGTGGTTAGAGCGTTGGACTAGTAACCGGAAGGTTGCAAGTTCAAACACCCGAGCAGACAAGGTACAAATCTGTCGTTCTGCCCCTGAACAGGCAGTTAACCCACTGTTCCTAGGCCGTCATTGAAAATAAGAATTTGTTCTTAACTGACTTGCCTAGTTAAATAAAGGTCAAATAAATAAAATAAAGAAATTGATTGGGGCACGTAATATAGAATTGTAAATCAGAGTATATATATTGTCTGGATTTTATTTAGATTTAGATTTTTTATTTATTTATTTATTTTACCTTTATTTAACAAGGCAAGTCAGTTAAGAACAAATTCTTATTTTCAATGATGGCCTAGGAACACTGCAGGTAAACTTGCTTATTGAAATGCAGCCATGTTTCAGCCATGGTAGAGGATATACCTCAGAGAGAAAAGGCTTAGATTGACGAAGGCAATCTCTATGGCCCAGATAAGAAGCATCAGCATCCGGCCTCTCAACATCAGCATCCAAGACAAGTCATTCCATTTCAACCCAAATGACCCATGACTTTCTCCCAAAAATCATTTGATGCTTCCCCCGCTTTTAGTGAGCAAAAAAATTGCTTCAGAAGCTCTTGAACTTAAAATCTCAACCTATTGACCCAAAGTGTTGATTACCCTGGTAACCTGTCTCTTATCTCTCTAAGACCCTGTTTAAAACAGATTAAGGGAGCCTATTATCTGGAAATCTTTAGATTGTGCATAAAATGCTCAGCATGTTTTAGTATTCCTTATCTTAATAACAAGCGTAGCGAGGGGAGTTTGGAAGCAGCAAAGCTGATCACGGAATGGCTCATTTTCTTTGTGTGGCCCACCTTAAAGTGTAATTTCTCACCAGCCGCCGATGAGAAGCATTAATCTGGGCTGGGTTGGTCGCCTCCTGGCTTGGCCATGATCCTGAGAGGGGTGGATCTGGGGGAGGTGAGCAACAGCAGGTGTAATATCTCAAACCGGACAGGCCATGAAGTCTGGAGATAGTAGTATTCCTCCTCCACACAGCCACAGAATAACGGCACCACGAATTAGTTTACTGCGGGCCCTGAATTTACTGCCCTCCCTGCCAGTCGGTTAGCCCACTTAGTATGCGTCTCCAGCCCCACACCGTTTTCAGAAGCAGGCCTCCGAAAAAGGCTGCTCTGAGGGCAGTCTCTGCTCAGGATTTGATGTATAGCCTTCCATAAAGCACTTTCTGGCGCTCATCGTTTTTTGTTTCACGTTTTAAGCACACCATTAGACCTTTCGTCTCTCAACTCTCAGCCTACAACAACCACCGTATATTTTAGTAGCTAATGAGTAGCAATGAGCCCCCTTCGTTTGGATTGTAAAAAAAGTGTGAATTTATCAACTCCAATCTTTTATCCGTATCGGCATAAATCAACATTGTTGTAATTAACCTTGAAATGTGTCTTGTCCGCATTGGACTCTACATCGGATAGTTGATAAGAGATAATAGAATTGTAAGTTGTAAGAGTATATGGAGAGCTTTGTCTAGATTTTTATTTATTTATTTATTTTACCTTTATTTAACTAGTCAGTGATATGATACGGCGGTCTTTCTATGACCTCAACTGTATCATCTTTTGTGATGATTGAGAATAACAAAGTTAACAGCACACTAGCTACCGAAACGAAATTGTACATTCACCATTTACGTTTCAGCAATAAGATATGACAAAGAGGTTGGGTTCCGAGCGAACTAATAAACGTACGTGCTCTTTGAGGACATCCAATTTGCCATCTGCCGCTGGTGATATGTGTCCCCCGTCGTACTCCGTACAAAGAGTGATCGCTTCCCTATGACTTCTGTAGAGGCTTTTGCTTGCATCTTCAAATTGAATTAATCAATCTAATAGGGTGTGTGGTGACACCACAATCAGATCAGAGCACTGGCAACAGGCTCTGCAAATAGGGAATCTAATTGTCTTGTGCAGAATAGTTCTGGGGGCCCAGGTAATGCTTCTCTAAAGGGATCTATCCATCGTCTTAAATGTGGGCCCTGCCAGACAACCTGGCCGCTGTGTCCTTGAGCGTGAAGTATATCGCTCGGGAAGAAAAGTGAAACGCGTCTGATCTTCTTTGTTATTCAGTTAGCATTATAATCATATTTTTCGAGTTTTTTTTTGATCACTCGCTATCGGAGCTCTGAAAGATATTTCTCAATTGTATTAGGCAGTACCGCAGAGGCTGTGGTGTTATCTTGTAAATTAATCATTGCTACCCCGCTGTGGATGTGTGACTACCCCTACAATGATTCATTCGAAAATACTCAAACTTGGCCTGCACTTTTTATAATTAGTTGTCTTCGACATAAGCATTTGTTTGAGAGGGTTACAGTATATTTCACCTTCCGTCAAACAACTTTTGGCTATTTATAGTCAGAAATTAATCTGCTATTTAAGGTCTATTTCCTTTTGACACTTTTATTGGCGGCTTGGATCACAATTGTGATGCATATCTTTCAATTGGAGAAAATAAAAATTTTGCCAGAATGCCGTCATCACTTATCCCCTGTTGATGGAAATAACCATCTTGGTTTCTGACTCGCTTTTGACCTTCAGACAGTGACAGAGAGCATACAGTAGCCTAGCCATTAGCTCATAGAAGATATGGCCCTATGTGATGAGGTCAGTATGACACAAGAGAGGAAGGAAACTGATCCCCATTCACTGAGTAATGGCTGTCAAAGCTGACCCCCCCCCCCCCACCCACCCCATTATTGCACCCCTGCCTCACAAACATGCCTGCAAAGATTTATCCCGGCCGTAAGTCTCGCGGAACTGGCATTGCCAAAAAAATTCCCCTCCCCCTTTCCCAGTCACCCTCCCTCCTGTCCCATCAGTCTGGTCGTGTTTGAGCAAGAGTCCACTGCGGGGGAAACTATCGCAGCTCCACATTGCCCGTGCCGCACAATGTGGCACCTGCATTAATCACAGTGTAGAGTCTATCTGCTCTGCTCCGCATTTTGGGGGGGAGAGGAGAGGAGAAGAGATTTTGGGGGGGGGGGGGGGGGGGGGGGGGGGATTTGTGATAGGGGGAGAGGGACTGGGGCTGCAGCATAAGAGGAAGCAGGGAGTCAGCAGAGAGCTACCAGGATATGAGATGGAAGTGAAGCGGTAGGGAAAGGGAAGCAAGGGCTGGGCCAGTGGATGGGGGCGTGCTGGGCCCCGCAGTGCATTTGTTTACTCTACTGCTGTTGATTCATTTAGGGAAATGGGGGGGGGGGGGGGGGGGGGGGGGAGGTAAAGGTGAGTATATGACAGAGCAACAGAGGAGTCATGCCTGGGCTCTCTGGCTCTCTGAAGCTAGCTTGCTAGCAGACACACTACAAGCAGAGCCTTTACTCTACTGTCAGAGTACAGCTGTGTCACTGTAATACACTGATGGCCAGAGATAATATTGCAGCTTACCCACAGCGTCAAAGACCATTGTATCCCCTGATCTACACTGCCTTCAGAAAGTATTCATACCCCTTACTTTTTTTCCACATTTTGTTGCAGCCTGAATTCAAAATGGATTAAATAAAAACATTTCTCACCCATCTACACACAATACCCCATAATGACAAATTGAAAACATGTTTTTTTAGCCGAGAGTCTTTCTGTATAAGTGTCTAAGATCTTCGGACACCTGGGTCATACAGTATTTGCACATTATTATTTTAAAAAAATATTCAAGTTGTTTAGTTAGTTGTTGATCATTGCTAGACAGCCATTTTCAAGTCTTGCCATAGATTTATGCCGATTTAAGTCAACACTGTAACTAGTCCAATCAGGAACATTCAATGTCGTCTTGGTAAGTAACTCCAGTGTAGATTTGGCCTTGTGTTTTAGGTTATTGTCCTGCTGAAAAATGAATTTGTCTCCCAGTGTCTGTTGGAAAGCAGACTGAACCAGTCTGCTAGGATTCAGTATTATTTTGGGTAACAGTAGTTTCAGTGTCATGTTGGGTTATAGCAGGTCAAGAAGAAAAACAAACAATCAACACAAATGCATAATGAGAGTATTGACTTTAGATGTTATCAGACGTCTGCCAATGGCAGGGCAAATGGATAGTTATTTTACAGGTCCTGAGTGCATTTAGCGAAGGCCACTTTGTCCCCCAGGCAGGGCTTGGCATGCACAGAGAGAGAGAGAGAGACTGACCTCTCCCCATCTTCATGATGAATGGTGCGACTGCCAATTCATTTCTCGACTCTTTTTGAACGTGTGCCAGGCTATCAAGGCATTCAGGCAGTGTTTTTGAAATATTCTTTCAATTTCCATTCACACAAACATTGTTTTGGAAACATTTCAAAGAGCATTTGTCATGGTGGGACTGGCGAATTGTTCAACTTAGATCAGAACAAAGTGACATGTTCCGGTCCCTATACCCCGCAATGTTGTTCTGACCAGCCACGTCCAATAATGTCCATTATTGGATCATTTTTGGGTCAACGAAGGAAAGTGTTCACACTACATTGTATATCCCCACACACCCACCCACTCTCAATCATCCACAGCGTCTGTTGAAACATGACTTTTCAATCATACCTCTTCTGCAGTTCATTAACAGTCGAGGGGCTCAATCAAATAAAGGCAAAAGCTACCATGGTGATTGTTTCATTCGACACTGCTACCCCCGCCCCCCCCCCCCATCAATACTTATGATGTGAGTCTTCCATGGCATGACTTGAATAAACATGTTGATCATGTCATGATTTGACCATTTGTTGTAATTAGCGGGAAAACAAACACATGTTTTACACCAATCTGACACCTGACAAAATCACTTTAGGGCTAGCTACCATATCAGCGATGTTCAATGGAATGAGTGGAACATTATTTATGACCCCCCCCCCTCCCATACTTTATGATGCAGTTAGATGGTCACAGTGTTGTCCCCCCTGTCTTATTTTATAAGGCAGTACGCTGCATTTATAATGGATCTGTCCGTCCAGAACTTTCCCCCGTGGCAACGACATAAGGTTTCCCATCCTAACAGCCTCACTGAAATGAAAGGATATCACATCGCAAAGAGGTGCCACTTTTTTATGAGTCGTTACGTCTGGCAGCCAGAGTCCAGCGGCATCTTATCAGCTCAGCACTTTCTAGTTCTCTTAAATATGAGATGCATTAACTTTATAATGTCCACATAGAATTCTGTTGGGTGTTGTGCATTTCCTTGCCTTATTTTACTATTTCTGTTTATCTTACTTTAATACCCAATTTTGTGTTTCTAGAGCTTCAACTTTTACTAACCATATAGAAGACCTCAGTTGGACAGAGTCCAAATGGTCTGTCTACTTAGCTCGTACTTGGTTTAACTTACCTCAGATATGCCCCAGCCATACTGTAGAAACCAGTGAACAGCACTTTTTTTTAAATCTATGTAGTCAGTTTACAATATTTGGATAGAAAACGTCAACAGGAAAACAACATAAATTTGAACATCAAACATAAACAGATGCGATAGAGGTTTTGCAATCAGACTTTGATAGTCTACAACAGATGTATTCAAATCATACCATAGAGGTCCAGAGTACTGCTGGTTTTCTGTTGTACCTGATAATTAATTGCATGCACCTGGTGTCAGAGGTCTAAATCAGTCCCTGTCCAGAGATTTAAAAAAAATTAAAGAAGAGGAACTGGCTTCGAGGTCCAGATTTGAATTTGAAGGGTCTACAATATAACTGGGTACAAAATAGTTGTTTGCGCCAGGGGGACATTTGCGTTTTCCCCTAATCTGAGATGACTCACATTTTTGCCTCGATCTCTGTGGGAATGCACTGAAGTACTAAACAGTGAAGGGAAGCGCCATGTGTGTCAGTTTAAGTGGATGTGGCTACTTAGCGTAATATCTAGATGCATTTAGCAACAAAATTGCTCTACTTCGAGTCTAAGGAATAAAGATTATGGGTATTTATTAATTTACACGTCATTTTGACTGTCAGTTTATGAGCAGATCTCTTGCTGACTGTAATATGGCAACTGCTGAATGGAATAAAGAGTGACATATCGTATCACCCATGACAACAATTCACCTAGGTCTTATTAGCCTAGTTGAAGCCCAGCCTGAAATCAAATCAGATCACATTTTATTGGTCACATACACATTTTTAGCAGATGCTGTTGCAGTGTAGCGAAATGCTTGTGTTCTTAGCTCCAACAGTGCAGTAGGATCTAACAAAAAAGCAACAATACACACATCTAAAAGTAAAGTAATGGAATTAAGAAATATATAAATATTAGATTGAGCCATGTTGGAGTGGCATTGACTAAAATACAGTAGAATGGAATAGAGTATATACATATGAGATGAGGAAAGCAATATGTAAACATTATTAAAGTGACTAGTGTTCCATTATTAAAGTGGCCAGTGATTCCATGTCTATGTATATAGGGCAGCAGTCTCTAAGGTGCAGGGTTGAGTAACCGGGTGGTAGCCGGCTAGTGAATAGTGGTTATTTAACAGTTTGAGGATCATGAGATAGAAGCTGTTTTTCATATCCTGGAACATCAAACAATATAAAGCATGGATTCTGATTGGTCAGACCAGCGTTAAATAGACCTTAGCATGGGAACTTCCTGTTTGAGTTTCTGCCTATAGGAATGTAGGAGCAAAATGGAGTTGTGATCTGATATGCCGAATGAAGGGCCTTGTAAGCATTTCGAAAGGGGGAGTAGCAGTGGTCGAGTGTATTACCAGAGTTTTCCTCAAATGAGCTTTTTTAAATGTATTCAGATTCAGAAATAAATCATGTAACATGTATGACATATGGAATGTACAATACAGTGAAAATTCCACACTATGCTACATTTAACATTGTATGCTCTTCATATTTTCACACCTTTAAACCAAGCGGGTTGATGCTAATGCTAACATGTTTCATATAGTATGGCAAAAGGGCAATAACGTAAGTCAGTAGCGTTGGTAAAATCACTGGGGAATCCACCCCACCCATATTACAACCTATGTGTTGTGGTAATTGTGTTGTCTGCTCCATAACCTGTTAATTAATATGCCTTGCGACTGTGATATAGGCCTAAAGGCCGAAATAATAAGAAGACACAGTGTCAGAATAAATTCAACCACACCTTTGTTTTATCACAAAACCGGATAGCAACCTCTGTCTGGTGAAGTCCATAAAGCATATGGCATGTAACAGAGTTGCATGCCCTACAGCATGGTCAAGGAAGTTAATGTTTCTGACATTTTCACACTACTGAACAACTTTTGATTTAGAACCACAGAGAGTCGCAAGTCGCAAAGAAAACAGGAGCTGCCTCCACTATTCCAGCACCATTTCAACTTCAACATTTCAACATCATCAAATCATCTCTGCTTAGTCTAATACAGTGACAACTAAAAGATACCAAGAACAATTTAGTCCAATCAACAGTAAGCTAAATATGATGTGGCTGTCCATGGTTCTAATTTCTGTGTGTGTGTGCGTGCGCCTTCATGCAAGTAGAAAAACATGTTGACTCACCCCACTGCCATCCTCTTCTCTTTCATGTTGACGAAACGGTCTATCACTCTGTCATACACTACACGCTTATTTTTTGTTGTCCTAGGCTACCTGGCTAAATGCTTGCTCGCTAGCCTAACTTCCAGTCATGGGCAACGTTAGATAACATTAGCCTTCTACATCTAGCTACATATTGAACTTCCATTCTCTCAGGCCAGGGGCACAACAATGTATGAATTAATGGTTGGATCAGAATTGCTGTTATAATCATTGGCCAGTACGGAGAATTAAGTACAACCACAAGTCCAAATCCATATCTCCATCAGTGGCAGTCAGTGCCGTTTAAGATGAGGGAGGACAAAAAAAATTAATGACCATCGCCTTATTTCTATTACAGCATATTGGATGACTCATTCATATTCTATTCACCAAGTTCAATGTAACAGTGCTAGGTTTAGGCTACTACGTGATACTCTAATTTTCCCTATACCCATCCTGAGATTGCTACAACCTAGCCTATTAATGAAAGTTTACAATGTAGGTGCACACATGTCAAGAGACAAATTTCAGGTGACAGACAGTCATCTTGTACACTCTTGCCTGCATCTAGCTGACATAGTGTGCAATCATTAGTCCAACAGTTGCACAGGAGAGTTTCTATTGGACAAGTTTGGGTATGTTTATCCCCTTTTTGTTCCGTTTGCTTCCGTTTTAAGAATCGTTTTTCAACAGAATCGGCTGAATGAATATACCCCTGATCACGCATAAACAGTTCACTCTTATAACAGACACGTTGTATTCCTTCTCTTCCCTTCACTTGTGGACTACAGTTGATGCACAACACATCAGCTGTATGTGATTAGGCGAAAAAACCTTTCCAAGCCAGACTGCTACACACAGCCTACATCGTTGTCACCATATTAATTAAAGTAACGTCATAGTCAGCTAATAGCTAATATAACTAACGCGTTAGTAAACTCGCTACAATCATGCAGTAACGTTAGTGTACAGTCCGTAAGCAGTTACACTGGGGGGATCCACTGTTGCAATAAGTTAGTAATACCAAATGCTTACCTTAACTTGTAAGAGTTGTTGTGTTGGAAAGTCAAAGCCACCTAGCTAACATAGCATCCCTCTGTTTGAGCAGGGTGTTTCAGTAGGCTAAACTAGTTAGCTGCATTTGCTATCTATGTAAGTGAAACCGAAAGTGAAAAAAATGACACACACTCTCTCTATTTTTCTCTCGCGTCTCCTTCATTTTGGAAGAAATTAATTTGTTCCAAAACTGTTCAACTATTGTCTTTCTCTCTCTTTGAGTCAACTACTCACCACATTATATACACTGCAGTGCTAGCTAGCTGTAGTTTATGCTTTCAGTACTAGATTAATTATTCTCTGATCTTTTGATTGGGTGGACAACATGTTAGTTCATGCTGCAAGAGGACTGATAGGCTGGAGGACGTCCTCCGGAAGTTGTCATGATTACTGTGTAAGTCCATGAGTCTCCTACCATGGGTCTCCTACGTTTTGTATTGAAGTCAATGTACCCAAAGGAGGACGGAAGCTAGCTGTCCTCCGGCTACACCATGGCGCTACCCTACAGAGTGCTGTTGAGGCTACTGTAGACTTTCTTTGCAAAATAGTGTTTTAATCAGTTATTTGGTGACGTGATTATATTTAGTATAGTTTTATCTAAAAATGATTACTTTTTAAATGTTTTACAATTGTTTATTTTATGAAATTCACTGAGGAGGATGGTCCTCCCCTTCCTCCTCTGAGGAACCTCCACTGACGTATGTGGCTGTGTAAGATTGCTTGTCTCGTCTCCTGGTTGAATATTAACCATGGCCTTGTATAATCCTGCCCTATACAGTATGTATGGCCCTGTGCTGATGAGTACTTGTGTATTTTCAAATATGAACATGAATCATGATTTTCTAGGGTCTAGCTCAAATAGGTCCACCACCGCTAGTCATTTTAAGAGATGAGCTACAAAGTTAAAAAGGTCAACAATTAATTAGATTGCCACCGTGATGCAAAATCATTTAACCCCATGGTTGTTATTAATAGCGGAGAGAGAAGGGCAGTGGAGGGAGTGCGAATGCACCCACTTCAAATGTCATGGCGGAGTCTGTTGACTCGGGCAAAATGCCATGGCAGTCTGTTGACGCTGGGAGATGGAGTCATGCTCTGGTTTTTAATGATCTACTCTAATATACTGTCAGCTGCTAATAGCTAGAGCTAATATTCAGATCGGTTAAACACTGCAGCCTGGGCACAGTATCCTACACAGTATCAGCACAGCATCCTTCACAGTATCACCGCTGATGCAGCTGATTGTGGCCTACAGTGGTCCATCTGTCAAGTCAAGGATTGTTTATCAGTTGGAGCTACCTTTTCTTGAGTCACACTGTATCACATATACTAAAACACTGCCTTGTTTCGCTCTTGCACCCTTTTCTTTGTTAAAAGGTGTGTAAAATGGGCAAAAACACAGACACACAGAGGAGTATGTGCAAACACTCAATTGGCTGCCCAAACAGCGCTCAACATGGTTTCTCACACATCGGCGTTGGTTTCTCTCTCAGATCAGGATTCAATTGTTTTCCCAAGTGGGATGGCTTGGTAGGAATGCAAAAAGGGATATCTGATATCTGTGCAAAGGTGTAAGTCTGTGGTTTTTTGTTCTAATTTGCCTGCTTTGACTTTTACTGTAGTTTTCCACCTTTATGAAATATTGGTGATTGTTTGTGAATGTGCAGAAGTTGAATTGTTTATTCAATCCCTCGGTTTGTGCTTTTTATGGATACTGTAAATGCTTCCTAGGTTTACGTAAGGATAATCCTATTTAAGGACAGTAATGTCAGTGGAAAATATGTTTTTTCATGGTGTTACAGGTTTTGTTTTTCCATTTATGTTTATGTTACATATAGCTCGTTACCACGTTGGGTGCACGGATTGGTGTCATTTCTGATACATGAGGGTAGACTTACGATATGTCTCAATATTGGCCACCATTAATTGGATATTTGAGTGATATAAAATAAGTGAACTATACCTGACAAGTATGAGTGGTTTAGGTTAATTTCCCATCCTTTGTGGGCTCTGCCTATCGAGCAGCAGAAGGTCACCCTTTTAGCTGATAATGTTTACTTTGCAAGCTACCGGTAGAGACTTTGTTCCGTTGGCTAAGCATAATGGTAAGTAGCCCAAATGCACTTTTTTTATCAACCAATTTAGGCCTACCTAGCAAAATTAGCTAACATTATCCCCTTTTCAACATTAATTTTTGAAGGTTTAATCGTGATTGCTGCTGACAGACATGATAGGCTACATTGTATGATGGACCACATCAAATTGGCTAGCTAGCTAATAACAGATCATATCAATATAGCTAGCACAATCTAACTTTCAGGGGATAAACTAGATGGCTATATTTGCTTGCCATCTATAGTGGTGATGACAGTTGTCTGACTGGCAACTTTACCAGGACAAGGACTTGCTGATGTCAAGTTCTTTCCAAAAACCTATTCTGATGAAGCGAGCTAAATGACACACATTGTTTGCTTAGCTAGCTAAGCAAACACATTCCCCCATCACTTCCATTGATTGTTAGCTTGTGGTGGCTAAAGTTAGCTTACGTTTGTAGTGGCTGTTTCTGGATAAATGCTCCTCCTGGTCCATAGACCACTTTCAGGGTGAGGAACCATCTCACCCATCAAGTTGCAAAATAGTGAACTACTCTTTTAAGAGTCCATGTTACCTCAGAAATGGTCTCAACAGCACAAATTCCCAGCTGTCCTGTTCTCTGTCAGCTTTTCTTTCCACAAAATTAATAATATATCATCGGTTATGACGGTTATTTTATTTTCATGCCAGTCTTCATCCATAACCGTTGGTTATACGGTAATTGTGCCATCCCTAAAAATCGAAATGTTTGATTCTCTCTATAGAAATCAAATGTACTGAGTTAATGGAAACATACAAGGTTGAATAATACCAACAGTTTCATATTGTGGTGGAAAAGTAGATACAACAATTAAGGCAGAGACAATTTAATTGTATAGTAGAAAAATATTTTATCAAGCAGGTGCAGGGGAGATCTATCTAGGATTTGACAGGGACGAACTCGAAGAGGGAATGGTTACATGTCTTAGCAATTCATGGGCTACAGTTATTTTTCACTGTTGTTTTTATTTGTTTACTTACCTATTGTTCGCCTAATACCTTTTTTGCACGATTGGTTAGAGCCTGTAAGTAAGCATTTCACTGTAAGGTGAAGTAAGACCTGTTGTATTCGGGACAAGTGACACACTTTAATTTGATTTGTTATTCTTCAATAATACAAACTCCAAAGCAAATTATGGGGGAGGAAAATAGGTTTATTCAAAGAGGACAAATCGTACGGAGAGATGGTCATTCTCCCCTGTCCTCAGTGATGCTCTCCAGTGATACTCTCCACAGAACAAAGGGACAGCATGTAGTTTTATAACCCAGCCCTGCCTGTGGTGTCACGCCCTGATCTGTTTCACCTGTCATTGTGCTTGTCTCCACCCCCCTCCAGGTGTCGCCCATCTTCCCAATTATCCCGTGTGTAATTATACCTGTGTTTTCTGTCTGTTTGTTGCCAGTTTGTCTTGTTCATTCAAGTGTTCAAGTGGTTTTCCTGTCAGCTCCTTTTGTTTCCCAGCCTCTCTTCGCTAGTCCTCTCGGTTTTTGACCTTTGCCTGTCCTGACCCTGTACCCGCCTGACCCTGAGCCTGCCTGCCGTCCTGGACCTTTACTCCACCTCTGGATTACTGAACCCTGGCTGTCCCTGACCCTGAGCCTGCCTGCCGTCCTGGACCTTTACTCCACCTCTGGATTACTGAACCCTGGCTGTCCCTGACCCTGAGCCTGCCTGCCGTCCTGTACCTCTGCCTTACCCTGGATTTTTGACACCTGCCTGCCTTGACCTGTCTTTGTCTGCCCTGTTCGCTACAATAAACAGTGTTACTTCGGCAGTCTGCATCTGGGTCTTACCTTGATCCCTGATATGTGGTTGACCAATTAGAATTCCTTGCAGTAAAACTAGCCAATGGCCAAATAACAAGTATCCTATTTCAGAAGGCATATTCCTCTCATGTCCCATTGCTCAATATTTCCTTATTGCAGAAAAAACACTATTTCCATCGATCGTTAGTTCTAGCTCTCTCGACCTCTCGGCCTCTGTCTCTGAGTTGTTTTTATCTTCATATTCTTACACTCCCCTTATGACCAATTTAAAAATAAATATACTTTAAAATGTATTTTTGAAAAAAAAAACATGAAAAAATAGACTATAAAAAAACATTAGCATTAAGCATAAAATCATTCACATTAAACACCTTGCATTTCTATAAAACACAAAGGGCATATTCTTCTTACAATAAGAAATAGATTTCAAACAAAGTTATATAAAATAAGTATTAACATGTGTAATGATGATGTCTCTTACAATTCCTACCACATCCTGTATTATAAGGAAACTCACACACAAAAAAGACAATTCTACAAGACAGTATTCAATCATCCTATTGGCAAGGTAATCATTCACCAAGTCCTTTAAAAGTGACCAGCTCTTCCACACTGGTATTAAATTATGTTCTGACAGTCTGCCGGTAGTGAGGAATTCTTCTTCCGTTCCACTGTTTGCACTTCACCAGTGATCTTGTATCATTTCAGGTACAGTCAACGGATATTGCTGCAGCTTCAGACTGTAGATTGTCATAACCTGTCACCAAGGAAGCAAAAAGAGAAAGTAACATGTCCTGGATTCAAAAGAAATTGATATTTCACATAGATTTCCCTAAGTCAGCATAAAGTGAATGTCTGCTTTTCTCAAATCTAACGTGCCTGGTAGTGACATTGTCCATTGTATTAACTGCCCAGCCTGCCTTCCTCATGCACCCCCCCCCCCCTCTCCACTATGCTTGAACCGTCTGTGTGTAAGATAAACTCAGGGTTTTCCAACGAACTACTCTATAAACCCATCAGAGAGCTGATCCAAAACCAACTCACAACAATCATGTTCAAGTAACGTGGTATCTGGAGGATACATCAGAGTAGCTGGATTACATGGTGTCTTTTCAACTATACCCATGTCCCATAGATCTTTAATCACTACTTTAGTAGCGTCCATAGCTTCCTTGCTAATGGGGTATTGTTTTGTGCAAGGTGATCTGTCAATCACAATGGTTCCATATCCAAAGTTCCACACTCATTTTTCTTCGCAGTCCAAATAGCATGGTTCTGAACTGTAGATTCCTGCATCAATCTTCATTGGACCAATAGAAACTCATAATGGTTTGTTTTATATCTGTCTTCCCCCACTCCTGTTGCTTTCATCATCTTGCACGTGTACTGAGGACATATATGTTTTGCATAAGATATGGGAAATACAGGGACTTCAGCACCTGTATGTATCTACTAAAAAAATCTACTAAAACGTTGGTAACCATCATGTTCACATACATTCCATCTGATTTCATATGTACACCAGCTGAGATGGGACGAAAGAGGGAGTCCATTAGTTTACCTCCACAGCATCCAGCAAACTCTGCTGCTGAGACGAAGAGAGCTTCTTACATTTCTGCATAAACATTGTTTCATTGGAGCGGTTGTCTTGATTCCATTTTCCCTTAGATGGACCCTGCTTCTGCTGGCCATTCCGCACGAGAACACATTTTCTTTTCCCACATTCTCGTTGCCAGTGACCAGAAATCCCGCAATAATGACATACACCAGGTTTCTCTTTTGCTGAACGAATGATGTTATTGATTTCTCTCGGAACCAGCCGGTTTATCACGTTGATTGATGACTCTGTCCAGTCGTGACAACCTGTCGATGATGTCGCCGTAGTTCTCTCCCAGTCATTAGTTGTGGAAACAAACATTTTTTTGCTAATCATCATGCATGGATGGCATCCGCTGATGAGTGATTGCCCCATTTTTGGAGGAATTGAGTGTATCTTCCTTGTCCGGTAAATTCAACAAACAGTTCTTTTGGTTTTTGAACACATTTGGTTATCTCTAACCCAATTGGTGGTTGCGTTGGTCAGACCCTTAAGGAAAACATGTATGGCTCTCCATCCATCGGCCACATCTTGCACTTCAACACCCACAGATCTATAAACCTTTCCTTCAAGTACACCAGGTTCACAGTTGTTCAAAACAAAGGCTAACAACTGTAACCCATCATAAGGATGTAGATTGTAGAGTTGCTTATAACGCTTCAAATGGTCCCACGTTTTCATACCCACTTCTTGGGGATGTTTAAAAGTTGTCTACCATTTATCTAACTGTTTTGGAGATGCTGATTTATGTGTGATTACTGTCACCGGAGGTTTGTCTTTACTACCTTTTACAGCCTGTGTTCTGGATGGCCTAGCTCATCGTTCGTCACCTCTGTCAGTATCTGTTGACTCAAAGCCAGGCAGATCTGACCAGATGCTTGAAACCCAATCATCCTTGCGCAACTCAGCCTGAGGGTAATGAACAAATGGTCCTCCACGTGTTGTAGCCAAGTCTGTTTTTACGACCCTTGCCTGTAATTGTTGAATCTCTTCTTTCAAGGTTTTGATTTGTTCACCAAGAGCTTTCAAACTTTCTTTCTCTCTACAATGTCCTGTCATCCATTCTCCAGAAGGAATTTCTAATCTCGTCTTTTTACTTTGGCTAATACAGTTAAAGACCATCGTGTCTTTTTTATTGAACCTTTATTTAACTAGGAAAGTCAATTAAGAACAAATTCTTACTTACAATGACGGCCTAGGAACAGTGCCTTGTTCAGGGTCAGAACGACAGATTTTTAGCTTGTCAGTTCGGGGACTTGTCAGTTCGGGGATTTTTTTGTCAAGGAATTAGACATTCTCTGTATTTTTAAGCTTTTTGTGTATCAGACAGATTTCATATTCCATCTTTGTCAACAATGATGTAATATTTCTTTATCTCTTGCCTACACTTCTCTACTTTGAAATGGTTCATCATATCACTAGACAGTGAATTTAAAATATTTTTCATGCTCACATCCAGAGGAGCTATCCTGCCCTTTTCCAGAGTGGTTTTCTCACTTAACAATAGCATTATATTAACAATAAAGTTGTATAATGTATATCTCTATGATTATATATTTATTTAACCCCAATATATATACATATATGTGTGTGTGTATATGTATATATAAGGACTCAAACCTCTTCTAGAACACAAATTGTCTCTGTAGGACCTGGCTACCCATAAAACATATGTTCACTTCAAAAAGCTTGTTGAAGACTTACATTAACCACACGTGTAAAAATTGCTACTCAACTAACCACTTGCTTCTATGCAAAAAGAAGGTTTCACAAAAATAAATTACTCTAACCTTTTAATAGAGGACTTGAACCCCTTTAGTAGAGAACAAAGACAAAGGCCTCAAACCTTTTCATAGGGGTTACACATCCCAGATACATATCACTCATTGCATGCACTTATTTTAACCTGATTTGGTTCTTTTAAAATGATATTGGTCTAGACTCACCCAGCAATTATGCCATCAATCAGGAGATTAAGAGTTGACTCCCATCTGAGTTGCGCTCAGCCTTCTCTCTTTCTTCTGGATCAACACACAGTTGATACGTTTTTCTTGTTGTTGTTGAGACCAATTCATCCTGGTTATGGCACCAAATGTTAGCAATTTATGTTATTCTTCAATAACACTAACTCCAAAGCAAATCAGGGCGGGAGGAAAATAGGTTTATTCAAAGAGGACAAATCATACGGGGAGATAGATGGTCATTCTCCCCTGTCCTCAGTGATTCTCTCCTGTGGTTCTCTCCTGTGATTCCCTCCACAGAACAAAGGGACAGCATGTAGTTTTATAACCCAGCCCTAGCCTGTGGTTGACCAATTAGAATTCCTTGCAATAAAACTATCAAATGGCCAAATAACAAGTGTCCTATTTCAGAAGACATATTCCTCCCATGTCTCTGAACCATTGCTCAATATTTCCCTATTACAGAAAAAACGCTATTTCCCATTGACCGTTAGTTCTAGTCCTCTTGACCTCTCGTCCTCTGTCTCTGCGTTGTGTCTTTGACATATTCTTACACGTCTCTTATATAGTGGGGGTGGGGGGGGGATAATACAATAATATTGTTTCCCAACAGTTATTTTATACAAGCAACCATTCTGCAATGGCCTTGTGTTAGGGTGCAGACATATCAGGAGTCTATGAAAGGCATTACATCACAGTCCAACACAGAACATATCCCTTGAGATGTTACAACAGCTCACCCCAAATTCTGCCACCACAATACAAAAGGAATTTACTCATTTCCCACCCACAATCCTCAAGTAATGTTTTTTTTGTTGCAGTGCCATAAAATGTAGAATTACAAATAAAGTCAAAGGAACACAGACCTTAAATAAATACATGGAGAATGTAGATAACACCTTTCATTGCAAGGCTTCAATTAATCTGTCTGCAGGGCTTAGACCCCAGGCCTTCATGAATCATTTTCTTTATTGCATCGAAGCAGGAAATGTTTGGCTGTTCAGGTATTCATAATTGAACGCAGCACCCATGCTGTATACAGTATAAAAAGAAATCTTACGGAGCAATCCCAGAAAAAGGATTGAATACTGAGAGACCATGAAAGACATTGATGGATAGCTTTTTTTCTATGGCCAGAACAGAGGTGATTCGAATCATAATGCTAGATGGATACCTTTACACATATAGTCTTAGCTTTTTTTCTACTGAGGAGAAATTAGATGTTGGAGAGCAGAGGTTGGTAGAGAGGTGTAGAACCCCAACACGCACACACTCACGTGCACACACATGCCCTTGCACAAACCTTTAAATGATAGATGATTGCTTTTTGAGAAAAGGGAGGTATTGTGGAAATATGTTTGACCATTGCGGACATAACTATAGCAACAAGACGTGCATGTGCTTCTATGGCAACTAAGGTTCCATCCGAAATTGCTAGAGTTGTTGTGATGGATCTGAATTAACCCGTTATTAATTCAATAAGTGCAAAAAGGAGCCAACAGTATAATGAATGATATAACCAGGTGATTTAATTTCCTGATTAATTTGTGAATGGTACTGTATACCACACACCAACAGCAAAGGATTTTACTGAAGTGTAGCTCCCTTGGAGGGAAGATCACTGTTCTGTTTGGTATAGCACCAAGCTGTGTGCTGGTGCCAACCCGGTTTTTACTCTCTGGGCAACATGACTTTGTTCTCTTTCGCTGGACTCTTCCCATCTTTCCTATGGTGACCTTCACACTACAATGCGTGTGTGGCTAGCCAAGTCTGCTCATTTATCCCTGGATATACAGCCACATTCCTTTAGCAGATACAGATCAAGGGATTTAATGGCGAATATAAATCCGAAATGTTTTGAATATGACAATGCTTACACTTTATGCTGCCAAATGCTTTTAAAAAGAATAGCCAAGGCTAAAGTGAGTTCAGTATCGGAGACCCTGGATATTAGTGACCTCCAGGGATTGATGCACTGAGTAGAACTAAATATTGGAATATTATTATGAACACTATTGTGAATTGACATGCATTTCATTTTTATTCGTTTGAAAATCATTAAATATGTTTAGATGATTTTAGATGGTCTCTCATACTCCCAGACATCTCGAAGTGAAGAGCTGTGTCATGTCTTTGGCATCATTAAAGTGAAGACTGTTATTTTATCAAATCAATTCTCTGTAATTATTATTATTACGTGATTAAACTAATCATGTAAATGTTATTAACTAGGAAGTCGGGGCACCAAGGAAAATCTTCCGATTACAAAGTTATAATTTTCCTAATATGACTCTTCAGATATTTTAATATCTGAACAATTAGTCTTCTAATTAATTAATTATTCTTTACCTCACATTAGTCTCATTCCAAACGTTTAGAAAATATGTGAGCAGAACTGAAAAAGCGTGTGCGAGCAAGGGGGCCTACAAACCTGACTCAGTTACACCAGCTCTGTCAGGAGGAATGGGCCAAAATTCACCCAATTTATTGTAGGAAGCTTGTGGAAGGCTACCTGAAAGTAAATTGTTGGTTATCTGCACGAACCCAGCCTTTACTATGAATCATCCATACATCAATTGTCTTAATCATTTATTTACTAACTAACTAAATAATCATAGAAATGCATAAACACACAAACAGTAGATATGGTTACAAGGAAATTATAGGGGAGGTTCCCTAGTGGGCTAAGCCGATATGACGGCTTGGGGGAGAAAGGGAAGTGGGTGTGGATTGAGAAGGGCGGGAATTACAAGAGAGTCACTACACAGTTGATAATTATATTAATTGAAATGCTAATCCTTTGCACATGAACGCTCACTCAATAATTGCAATCAATATATTTTCACGCTCAGTGTGTCATCGTGATCTCTGTTGGAATCGTTCGTCTTTCTGTGGGAAAGTTCAACCAAGCGTCTCTCTGCTTCCCTGGAGTCTTTCGTGGTCAGAGTACCATTTAGAAATGTTCTTATAGAATATATGTTTCGGCGGTTGTCGGTTTTCGCATGTCAGGTTGACATCATTTCTAGCTGCAGACTAGTAATTAGTATCGAAGATTTGTTCTTATTTTTTTGGGATCGATAGTCTCAGAGTTGAACCATTTCACCCGTGTAGCCAATGCTCCATGTGGTATGGTTAGGAATTAAACAACCATTACAACCTTTAACTTATACTGAGGTTTTTGTGGTCTCTACTCAACCTTTGCCCCCTCAGCTGACTGAGGTACGCGTGGTCTGAAGAGGATTTCTTCAGGTGGGGTTTTTATTCGTAACAGTAGAAAAAGGCTGTCCCATGAGCCAGATAATGTCGGTGCTCATGGGGGCGGGCCAATGACTTAGTTAAACATTAAAGGGAATACAATTCTCTCACATTAATGTTTCAACATCACCTTACATCATTTCAGAAATAGTTTCATCTTTACTCATTCATTTTATTCAATAATTAGATGCAAACCTCATAACTGAGGCACCTGTATAAACAGAGTTATGGTAATGTGGCTGTATTGTCTTTCATGAGGTCACAAACATGAAACGAAATGGACCGGGTAGTAGCTGGCTTCTCCACCTACCGTTTACACATTCTCCAAAACATGGATATTGTTCAGTTCTCAAGTTCTGTGATGTAGAAGAAGTTCCTTTGTTCTCTCTATGTGTCTCTTTCTGCATGGCCAGGAGGAGAGAGTCTCCTCCAGGAATTTATGACCTGAGATAACAGAACCTGGGTGTAGGAGAGGAGGAAGACACTCGCTATACCCACAGAGGGCCACGTCATGACAGCTGCAATTGAATGATAAGGAATTAATAATAATGAATGAAATCCACAAATAAAGCTGATGTGCAGTCAACAAGGTAAACTGTGAATGTTTACAAACATTCACTCACAGATTAAGACTTATTTCAATTGCAGAATGTTCACTTACAGTATGCTATAAATGTCTTAAAACGTAGTAGTAGCCTAATGTAGATCCATTCACTGCCATTGTAGTAATTTAGAAAATAAGCTAAGGAACGTTCATTGAAGCACTGAAGGAAACCATTTCCTGTGAATGAGTTTGCCTAGTTGAACTCATGTCAGTCCTCTCTTTTATCTGCTGTGGATCCAACATTTCCAACAAGTCTTTTCTTCTCACTATCTGTTTCTATGAAAGGCTGACATCGATTTAGATGAACCTTTTTCAAATGATTAGTTAATTGCATAATTCAAGCTCATTTCTGTTTGACACTTAAATTGCTAGATTCAGCATTGTGTAGTCAAGCAGTCTGGCATTTCTGCCATGATACATCTTTGTATTGACTTCCTGTATGTGCTTGGCAAATTGGTTGACTGCCCATGAAATGTTTAGTTAATAACTAGCATTTCCGTAAGGAAAGGCTAGTCTTAGTTATTACTTTTTAAAGGATTTGATATAACACTTAAAGCCTGCATGTACAGTATAAGGCTTCCTAAATCATAAACATTTAAAAGCATTTCTAATGTCTTATAAGACTCATGCAAGCTCAGGACAAGTCTTACAATGTATAATAGCTGCATCATAATGCATTATACCTGCATACTTACATGAAGTGTTATTGGCTTTGCTGTAATACACCCGTCTCCCAGTAGTATTATGGAGTGCCCGTCTCTGCTTAAGGAGTCAAAACTGGCGCTCACTCCATGGGTGATGCAGTTTGTTGAAATGTTGACAAGCAGTCAGCCAAGTTGTCTGCTGTGGAAATCAATCAAACTAAGAGCGTTGAAAATACCACCTTGTTGATGGTTTGTGTAACCTTTATTGCTCATTGTACTTGCTCACATATGAATACCTTCATAGTTGGCAATATCCAATCTTGTTTACTGCTCCATGCATTTAGGTGTTTTGGTTTTGACAGAAAGTGTATGGGAAAGACTATGTTGGTATGCTAGATAACTGGCCATGTCAGTGGCCTTGTGGTTAGAGTGTCTGGCCGGAGATTACAAGGTTGGGAGTTTGAGCCCTGGCAGAGTCAAACCAAAAACTACTCAGCATTCTTTTTTTTTTTTTTTCTTCATTTTTTTTTTCACCTTTATTCAACCAAGTAGACCAGTATACTTATTTTCCACCATAATTTGCAAATAAATTCATTAAAAATCCTTCAATGTGATTTTCTGGATTTCTTTTCTCATTTTGTCTGTCATAGTTGAAGTGTACCTATGATGAAAATTACAGGCCTCTCTCATCTTTTTAAGTGGGAGAACTTGCACAATTGGTGGCTGACTAAATACTTTTTTGCCCCACTGTAGGTCTGTAACAGTTTGGGTCTAGAGTGTCTCCCCCTTTAAAGAGGGGGATGACCGCGGTAGTATTCCAATCTTAGGGGATCTCAGACGATACGAACGAGGGGTTGAACAGGCTAGTAATAGGGGTTGCAACAATTGCGGAGGATAATTTTAGAAAGAGAGGGTCCAGATTGTCTAGTCCGGCTGATTTGTAGGCGTCCAGATTTTGCAGCTCTTTCAGAACATCAGCTATCTGGATTTGGGTGAAGGAGAAATGGGGAGGCTTGGGCAAGTTGCTGTGGGGGGTGCAGGGCTGTTGACCGGGGTAGGGGTAGCCAGGTGAAAAGCATGGCCAGCCGTACAAAAATGCTTATTGAAATTCTCAATTATCATGGATTTATCGGTGGTGACAGTGTTTCCTAGCCTCAGTGCAGTAGGCAGCTGTGAGGAGGTGCTCTTATTCTTCATGGACTTTAGTGTCCCAGAACTTTTTTGAGTTTGTGCTACAGGATGTACATTTCTGTTTGAAAAAGCTAGCCTTTGCTTTCCTAACTGCCTGTGTATATTGGTTCCTAACTTCCCTGAAAAGTTGCATATCGTGGGGGCTATTCGATGCTAATGCAGTACGCAACAGGATGTTTTTGTGCTGGTCAAGGGCAGTCAGGTCTGGAGTGAACCAAGGGCTATATCTGTTCCTGGTTCAACATTATTTTTGAACGGGGCATGCTTATTTAAGACTTTTTTTGTATCCTTCCAGGAAACCCGGGCCAGGTCGATTAGAAAGGCCTGCTGGCCGAAGTGTTTTAGGGAGTGTTTGACAGTGATGAGGGGTGGTCATTTGACCGCAGACCCATTACGGACGCAGGCAATGAGGCAGTGATCGATGAGATCCTGGTTGAAGACAGCAGAGGGCAGGTTGGTTAGGACGATATCTATGAGGGTGCCTGTGTTTACGGATTTGGTGTTGTCCCTGGTAGGTTCATTGATAATTTGTGTGAGATTGAGGGCATCTAGTTTAGATTGTAGGATGACCGGGGTGTTAAGCATGTCCCAGTTTAGGTCACCTAACAGCACGAGCTCTGAAGATAGATGGGGGGCAATCAATTCACAAATTGTTTGGGCACAGACCTGGATAGCAAGACAGAACTCTGCAGGCTATCTCTGCAGTGGATTGCAACTCCTCCCCCTTTGGCAGTTCTATCTTGTCGGAAAATGTTGTAGTTAGTGATGGAAATTTCAAGGTTTTTGGTGGCCTTCCTAACCCAGGATTCAGACATGGCTAGGACATCCGTGTTGGCAGAGTGTGCTAAAGCAGTGAATAAAACAAACTTAGGGAGGAGGCTTCTAATGTTAACATGCATGATATGCATGAGAGTACCTGGGGAATGGAAGTGGAGCTAGGCACTGCAGGGCTAGGATAAGGGAACACCTAAAGGCTATAAGAACTGGTCGTCTTGTACGTCCGGAACAGAGAGTAAAAGGAGCAGGTTTCTGGATGCGGTAGAATAGATTCAAGGCATAATGTACAGACAAAGGTATGGTAGGATGTGAATACAGTGGAGGTAAACCTAGGCATTGAGTGACAATGAGAGAGCTATTGTCTCTAGTGACACCATGTAAACCAGGTGAGGTCACCGCATGTGTGGGAGGTGGAACAAAAGGGTTAGCTAAGGCATATTGAGCAGGGCTGGAGTTTCTACAGTAAAATAAGACAATAATCACTAACCAAAACAGCAATGGACAAGGCATATTGACATTAGGGAGAGGCATGCGTAGCCGAGTAATCATGGGGTCTAGTGAGTAGCTAGGCGGGCTGGAGACACGGTGATTCAGACAGCTAGTGGGCCGGGGCTAGCAGAAGGGCCTTAGGGGGACGTTGCGACGGAAGAGTCTGTTGTAGCCCCCTCGTGCGGTTACGTCAGCAGACCAGTCGTGATGGATAGGCAGGGCTCTGCAAAATAGGTATTGTAGCGCAAGAAAATTGGCTGATGGACCTCTTCAGCTAACAGTCCGATATGCTCTAGACAGCTAGCGAGCCGCGCCTAGTAGTCTAGCAGATGGGCATTCAGGGGACGTCGCGACGGAGGAGCCTGTTGAAAACCCCCTCGAGCGGATTACGTCGTGATGGATCGGCGGAGGCTCTGTTTCGGCAGTAAAAGGGGTCCAGGCCAATTGGAAAAATAAGTATTGTAGCCCAAGGAGTGGCTGATGGACCTCTTCAGCTAGCCGGGAGATGGGCCTAGCATAGACTAGCTCCAGGCTAATTGGTACTTGCTTTGGGACAGAGACTTAGCCAGGAGTAGCCACTCGGATAGCAGCTAGCTAGCTGCGATGAACCGGCTGATGTACACTCAGTGTGTAGTTTATTAGGTACACCACCCCATTCACAAGAATAGCTCTCTCCTACAGACAGTGAGTCGTGGCTTGCTATATAAAACAGGCATCTAGGCATTCATTTATTGTTATTGCTATTGAACATTAGAATGGTGACAAGTGACCTAAGCAACTTTGAGCGTAGTATGATTGTCGGTGTAAGCTGCACGAGTCCATGGCCCCATACTGCCTGGTTTCAACAGGACAGACTGGTGGAGGTGGTGTAATGGTGTGGGGAATGTTTTCTTGGCACACGTTAGGTCCTTTATTACCAGTTGACCAACGTTTGAACGCCACACCTTGTAGAATCCATCCCCCAACCAATTCAGGTTGTTCTGGAAGCAAAGGGCTGGTGCGACCCGGTACTAAATACAGTATATTGTGCTGAAAGTAGCAACCAACTTCAGTGATTAGTAGTTGGTTTACAGTACAGGTGGATTTCAGAAGTCTATCTAAAATCTGTCCGGCTATCACTTATAACTGTACAACATAGAGAATCTCAGGGCAGTGTCCCCTTCTGTTTCTCTAGACTATATTTCCATTACATAGAAAAATGTGGTCACATAATATTCAGGTATAAGTAACATTTCCAAAGCGGCTGTCTGTCTTCTTTCCCCATTTGAATTAATGGCAGATGAACTCATAATCAGAATCTGTTCGATTGTGTGCCCCCACATGGTTCTTTGAAATGAAAGAATATTATTTATTCATGTTTATTCACTGTGTTATCATAGCTGTTATTAAAGATATGTGAAGGCTATATCATCCCTGGCTAGAATTGGATGAGTATCTTTTGAATGTGCTGATTCCATTGTTTTTTTAAAGAGGGAAGAAACCCTGATATAACCCAGAAAGTGCCGCAGCTGCATTTTTTTGCCATTTGGACAGAATGAAAGAATATTCAGAGGGAACAGCCGCCTTTTCCCTAACAGCCCACTGATTTTCATATTGACTCAATTCTGACTTACTGAGCAGAGATTGTGTGTGTGTGTGTGGTTGTTATGTATATCTCTCTTTTTTCTCTCTCTCGGTCTCTCTCGCTCTCGCAGTTTTCTGCCTATCAAACCGTACTTTAAATGGATCATTTCCCAAACATTAAAGTCATCCTACAAGGACCACAGGGCCCCCTATCAGTGGGCTCTTCAGGGCTCAACAGTCATCTTGACAGAATATCAGACATTTCATTACTCTTGACTTAGCTCTGTCCTCCATTGGCAGATCAGCACGCTTCTTTTCAGTTTGTCAAAGCAACTGACAAATGTAATACACACGGAGAACGTTGTCAAAGATATCCTGCAAAATAACCATGTCCCCTAAGTATGAGTCTGCAGTCGAATGCCGCTTGCCAGTGTTGTACTGTATGTCCACACACGATCCTATATCACAGCACAGCTCTCTGTTCATATAACAATACACTGCCAGGGCTATCTGACATATCTGCTGTGTTTTTGTTTGCCATAGTAGTTGCATACGCTCTGATATCCTACCGTACAGTATGTGTGCTACTGTATGACTGTGATATTCACATCAACCCTGTGTAGAGGGAAAATATCACCCAGGGAAAGTATCACTGTCAGAACCTATATAAGATTGTCCAACTCTGTCCCCAACAGTGATGTGAGAACCTTTTCTATCCTGAAGCAGGGAAATCGTTGGCAGGGAATTGCCATGTCAAGCTGTACCTATTTTGCTCCTGCGCGAGCTACAAGAAAGGAATTCTCAAATGCTGCCAAGCAGGAGCGTTCCCCGGGCGCCCCTCGTGTGTGTAGTCCCCTCCTGGAAGCAAGACAAAGGGAAGACCCCCAGGGAGGGCGTGGGGAAGGGATTCCAACATTTACTCAGACGCAGTAGAAAACCCATCATTCCCAACAATCAGAATGTCAAAGTGGAAGTGATGGAAGTGGTTTGCACGCGGGTGCCTTTTGGTGGGAGACCAGTGAGAGTAATTCAGCGGCTCCGCTTGCTCTCAATTAATATGTAAAGGCTGATAATAATGCACAGTGAATTATGGGTTAAATGAAGCTAAAAGACGGTGTCTTTCTCGTCACTTACTCAGCCCTTTATCTCTCCATCCCCGTCTCGCTATACCTGATCTCTTCTTCTTTACCCTCTCCTCTTTATTTCTCCTCTCCTCTTTTTTTCACTCTCCTGCCCTCTTCAGTACATTAGTCATGTCACTGCACAGAATAAGTGTCCTTCTCTCCTTGTCTTGGAAGGCTGTAGTGTGTGCCGGGCTAGTGACGTAACCCCTGAACTAATCCCCCTATTATCAAGACCTTCAATAGCTGACTCAGGTGGGCTTTGTGTTGGGCTGGGACAAAATACTGCACACACCACGCCCACCCAAGTACCAGACGTGAAGAATGCTAGTAGTAGCTGGTAAATGTTTCTGACTGTTTTAATCCCAATGGTTCCTTGTCAGACTTTCACATTTAATCAATGGCTGTCGTGTTATATCATCAGAATTGCTTATTAGCAACATACGTGTCTGGATTTAAAATGATTTTCTTTGCCCACTGATTCCAAATGTTTGATATTCCTCCCTGCACTCAATTACATGTAAACCAAGATGCCCTGGGCCTAGAGCACCGCCCTAGATCTGCAGCCAGCAAATCAAATTACAATGTCATTACTTATTCCAGTCACTTGAGTGTCCTCTGACTGTCTGTGACCTACTGTTGTGACTAAATAGATTCATACAAGATACATTACTACGCCATCACTATTGTCATCATGTGATTCCAGTGTAACAGATTTAACCATCTCAGTTTCTGGAAGGATTTCATTCTACCAACACTACGCTGATCATCGTAACACGGCTATGTGGGATTTAAAAGACAGAGCCTCTCACCGCTTAACTCAGCCACCCTTGGGCTTCTTCACATGATTCAACGTGGGATCATGGGATGTGTCGGTCATACATGGAGGGAGGGAGGGTGGGGGCAGTACTGCTATTGTGCAGTGTCACACAATAAAGAAGCTGGAAGCAGGCAGGCAGGCTGGCGTATAGCTGCTCGCTGTAGGTGGCTGACAGCACAACTCTGCCTCAGCCTGCCTGTTCTGCCTCTGTGTGCTGGGCGATGATGTTTGTCAGGAAGGGACTGATCAAAGGCAGGGCAGGAGGCCATATTACAGCTCACGCATTCTCTGAAGCAGTGCACACTGACCCCCTCTGCTTCTATTGATTTCTATCCCTCCCTTCTCTCTTGCTGCAGCAGAGGCCTGCCTGCAATAAACCCCTTTCTATTTTCATTGCTGGTGCAGCATTTGAGTAGTTTGAAAAGTCCACACATGCCTCCAGGACATTATACTATACAATAACGCAAAGGAATTTTGTAGTGTGTAGGGTATAGCCCATTGTGTGTGTTGTTAGGCTGTTTTTCCTCCACCGTGCCTGCTGATGTCGATCCTCGCTTTTTTGTTGCTGTTGCTGTTGTTTGAAAAGTCTTGACATGGAGCATATATTAGCGTCATGCCATCATTACCTGTCTTTGGCTGTCTTCCTTTTCCTAACATGACAACAGTGTGTCTCTACGTGTGTCATCTCTGATTGGCTCTTTGTTCTCAAAGGAAATGAAGAAAAATGGACGACACAAGACGAAAGCGAGACGAGATATTGTAAATTCCCCCTCATATGAATTACCTGGGGATGTTCTTATTGCATCATCTGTACAAACAATGTCGCTGTGCATTCCCCATTCCTCTAATCTTTTTTTTTTATTTGCTTGTTTGTTTCCACTGTTTGTGGGTTTTGTCGTTATGAATCTGCGTCGTTGTGTAACTTAATGCTCTATGTGCCTGTATGGTTGTGTCCCAAATGGCACCTTATTTCCTTTACAGTGCACTATTTGAGCTAGGCATATAGGGCACCCTATTCCCTATAGTGGACTACTTTTGATCAGGGCCCATATGGCATCCTATTCCCTATATAGTGCACCCCTATTGACCAGAGTCCTATGAGGCCTGCTCAAAAGTAGTGCACTGTATCGGGAATAGGTTGCCATTTGGAACACACACGGTGTCTTCATATAACATTTGCTGAATGCCAGGTGGGATGGCTGAAGTTTTGACTGTTATTAATTGTGGACAGTGACTTATGGACATTCAGGGAGGGGACAACCTTGTCACACATGTCCATCAGTGTCACCATGACATGATGAGGCGGTGGGCCCATTCTGCATGCATCCACTGTCACCTCACAGCAAGCTGTGTTCTTGTAGTTTATTCCAAACCACTGACAAACATTAGGCCAACAGGTGGTGGCCAATATTTGAAATGAACATGATTAATATTTTCTCTCTTCATCTCGCTTCCTGTTTATCTATTTAATCAGTCTCTGTGTAATGTGGGAACTGTATGGGGTGAAGCCTCGCAGTCTCGCCACTCAAATGACCCTACAGGGGAGGGGTCTCGCATAATCCATTTGTCAAATATAATTGGTGACAATCAAATAAAAAATAATTCGCCCAGATAATAATTGACTGGTGTTGGGGAAATAGGACACGTCCTTTTTGTTATTCTTTAGAGGAGATTTGATCAAATTCATGATGACTGCAACACTGGAAAAAGCTTTTGCTGAAAACCAGGGCAGGATTTATGTGAGCTGTGTTTAGATTGTTATGAGACAAGTGTTTATGGTTTTTAACATTTATTCTGATTCTGATTGCAGAGCATGCAAAGCATAACCAAATATTGTACACATTGTACTTAGTTGGAACCTGTCACACCCTGATCTGTTTCACCTGTCTTTGTGATTGTCTCCACCCCCCTCCAGGTGTCACCTGTCTTCCCCTTTATCCCCTGTGTATTTAGACTTGTGTTCTCTGTGTGTCTGTTGCCAGTTCGTCTTGTTTGTTCAAACCTACCAGCGTTTTTTGTCTCAGTTCCTGCTGTTTCCAGTTTCTCTCCCTCCTGGTTTTGACCCTTGCCTGTCCTGACTCCGAGCTCGCTTGCCTGACCACTGTGCCTGCCCCTGAGCCTGCCTGGCAACCTGTACCTTTGCCCCCCTCTGGGTTACCGACCTCTGCCTTACCCTGACTCTGAGCCTGCCTGCTGCCCGGTACTGTTGCCCCACCTCGACCTGTCTATTGCCTGCCCCTGTTGGGATATTAAACTGTTGTTTACTCGACGTGGTCTTACCTTGATACCTGATAGAAAGCATTAATATTATTTCAAAGAAGGTTTGTGGCTTATTAATATGATGTTCCATTCTTATTCACTTTCAAGGAAATGTTATACTGTGACGCAATTATACTCTGACTTCTTTTCATATTGTTTTTCTCTTAACAATAATTGCTGATAAATCCATACTTTTGTACAATATTTCCCACCGTGTTTCCTTCAACCTTTCATGTTGTTCTACATGTTATGCTAATGTATTATCTTATCCTGCCATTGAGCCAAGTTGACTTAACAAAGGGGTGTTTTAACTTCCTATCAACACTTTCTGACAGAATTCTCCAAAAGGAGGACTTTGGAGAATGTCGGTCAATTTCCTAATGAGTTACTTTTACCATATTTACAGAAATTAAATATCTAGAGAGCAAGCCAGGTTTACATTAATATACATACTTTGTTCATGTGACTGCAGCATGCAATGTTGAAGGTGGCAGCCTTTAGGTTAGAGCGTTGGGCCATCCCTCGTCATCTGAGGAAGAGTAAGAAGGATCGGAGCGCAGCTCAGGACAGACGGGAGGCTCTGGCAGCTCAGGACAGACGGGCGGCTCTGGCAGCTCAGGACAGACGGGCGGCTCTGGCAGCTCAGGACAGACGGGCGGCTCTGGCAGCTCTGGCAGCTCAGGACAGACGGGCGGCTCTGGCAGCTCAGGACAGACGGGCGGCTCTGGCCGCTCAGGACAGACGGGCGGCTCTGGCAGCTCAGAACAGACGGGCGGCTCTGGCAGCTCAGGACAGACGGGCGACTCTGGCAGCTCAGGACAGACGGGCAGCTCTGGCAGCTCAGGACAGACGGGCGGCTCTGGCAGTTCCGGACAGACGGGCGGCTCTGCCCTGGAGAGAGAACCTGGAGGGAGGAGACGGAGAGACAGCCTGGTGCGTGGGTCTGCCACAGGACCCTCCAGGCTGGGGAGACCTACAGGAGGCCTGGTGCGTGGAGGCGGCACCGGATGGACCGGGCTGTGGGGGAGCTCTGGAGCTCTGGTGCGCAGCCTTGGCACCACTAATCCAGGCTGGATGACCACTTTAGCCCGGACCATCCAGAGTGCAGGCACAGGTTGAACCGAGCTATGGATGAGCACTGCAGATCTGGTGCATACTACTCGCACCTCTCCCTTAGGCTCAATGCCCACATTCGCCGGACCAGGCATAAGAAGCACTGCACTCTCCCAGCGCCCTGGAGACACAGCACGCAGAGCCGGCGCAGGATACCCTGGGCTGAAACGGCATACTGGAGACCAGACACGCTGAGCCGGCACAACACGCCCTAGCTGGATGCCCACTCTCGCATGGCACTTGCGTGGAGCTGGCATATAGTGCTCTGGGCTATGAGCGCGTACTTGCGACACCGTGCGCACCACCGCATTACACGGTGCCTGACCAGTACAACGCTGCTTTCGGTAAGCAGGAGGAGTGGGCTCAGGTCTCCAACCTGACTCTCCCACACTCCCCGTGTGCCCCCTCCCCCAAAAAATGTGCCTGTCGCGCTGCCGTGCTACCTTCTCATATCGCCGCCGCTCAGCTTTCGCTGCCTCCACTTTTTCCTTGGGGCGGCGATATTCCCCAGCCTGTGCCCAGGGTCCCTTGCTGTCTAAAATCTCCTCCCATGTCCATGAGTCCAAAGAACATTGCTACTCGATACTACGCTGCTTGGTCCTTGTTTGGGTGGTGTTTCTGTAACGGCATCCCTCGTCATCTGAGGAAGCGTAAGTCATCTGAGGAAGCGTAAGAAGGATCGGACCAAAGCGCAGCGTGGTAAGTGTCCATGATTATTTAATAGACCTCTGAATGACAAAAACAACAAGAGACCGAAATGAAACCGGAACAGTTCTGTATGGTGCAGACACAAAACAGAAAACCAACACCCACAACAAAAATGGGAAAACAGGCTACCTAAGCCTCTGATTGAGAACCATACTAGGCCAAACACATAGAAATATAACATAGAAAAAAGAACATAGACTACGCACCCCAACTCACGCCCTGACCAACCTAACACAAAGACATAAAAAAGGAACTAAGGTCAGAACGTGACACAGTGAATGAAAGGCAATGGTGATCCCACTCCCTGTGTGTGTCTCAGGTGGAGTTGGGATATGCAAAAACACATTTCCATTAGACACACAATTGTGTAACAGGACAAATATAAGCAACCCCAAAATTATGACTGTGTAGTCCAGGGGTACCATCTTATCAGTTGCAGTGCAGTGCGTAGTGCACTCCAGGAACAGGGTTGCCTAGCCCAGTATGACATGGCCCATGCAGGAATCAAACCCATGACCCTGGTGTTGCCAGCACTATACTCTAACCCCCTGAGCCAAGAACCACGGGTGTTTCACAGAAATAGTAACTGACTGTTAATGCTGTAAGTGATATAGCATACTTAACCTATTCCACAAACTAGACAAAGCCCCTAGAGATAGCATGCTCATACAGATTTTATTGTGCATTTTAAACAAGCATGCATATAACTTGTCTGATGAGATCCACACCATATTTTTCACATTTTCTCCTACTATGATTTATTACTGGTATATCATCATAGCTACGTATATATGAACATTCCCGTGTCCATTATCCCAGTAACTGTAGATTACCTCCCTTATTGTTTTGTGTGGATTTACAGAAGCTTATAAGCTTGAACGAGTTATGGAAAAAAACTCTCAACTCTTGATTTTATGCTGACAGTTTAACACAATTGCCAGATTCTCATTTCGTTTTTTGTACTTTAAACACATTTACTTTACCAGACAACTTTTTTCCCTTTATTTAACTAGGCAAGTCAGTTAAGAACAAATTCTTATTTACAATGACGGCCTAGGAACAGTGGGTTGACTGCCTTGTTCAGGGGCAGAACGACAGATTTTTACCTTGTCAGCTCGGCTATTCGATCTAGCAACCTTTCAGTTACTGGCCCAACGCTCTAACCACTAAGCTACCTGCCGCCCCAATATAGGACTATGAAATGGCTTTGGGTGTTGCCTAGCAACTACTTTTGCTTGTTTTGTTTATTCTTTGACAAAATAGTCTGCCTTCCAATTACTTTAATGAATATAGTCCATTGTAGCAGCTTTTCTAGATTTGTTAGATTTCTAACAAATGCATCTGGCTGCTGAGAAAATGGACAAAAGAGGACCTTGATTGCTATGGGAACATACACTGAGTGTACAATTGAATTGCACCCCCTTTGCTCTCAAAACAGCCTCAATTCATCAGAGCATGGATTCTACAAGGTGTCGAAAGCGTTCCATAGGGATGCTGGCCCATGTTGACTCCAATGCTTCCCACAGTTGTGTCAAGTTGGCTGGATGTCCTTTGGGTGGTGGATCATTACTGATACACACGGGAAACTGGTAAGCGTGAAAAACCCAGCAGCGTTGCAGTTGTTGACACACTCACACCGGAACCCCTGGAACCTAGTACCATACCCCGTTCAAAGGCACAGCCTTATTCTAAAATTGATTGAATTAATATTTTTTCTCATCAATTCTACACACAATACCCAATAATGACAAAGGAAAAACAGGTTTTTATACATTTTAACCAAATTGTAAAAGATAAATGCCTTAATTACATAAGTATTCAGACCCTATGCTAAATGACTCGAACTTGAGCTCAGGTGCATCCTGTTTCCATTGATCATACTTGAGATGTTTCTACATTTTGATTGGAGTCCACCTGTGGTAAATTCAATTGATTGGACATGATTTGGAAAGGCACACACCTATATATCTATATAAGGTCCCACAGTTGGCAGTGCATGTCAGATCAAAAACCAAGCAACAAGGTCAAAGGAATTGTCCATAGTGCTTCAAGACAGGATTGTGTTGAGGCACAGATCTGGGGAAGGGTACAAAAACATATCTGCAGCATTGAAAGGTCCCCAAGAACACAGTGGCCTCCATCATTCTTAAATGGAAGACGTTTGGAACCACCAAGACTTCCCCGAGAGCTGGCCGCCCAGCCAAACTGAGCAATCAGGGGAGAAGGGCCGTGGTCAGGGAGGTGACCACTCTGACAGAGCTCCAGAGTTCCTCTGTGGAGATGGGAGAACCTTCCAGAAAGACAACCATCTCTGCAGCACTCCACCAATCAGGCCTTTATGGTATAGTGGCCAGAAGGAAGCAACTCCTCAGTAAAAGGCACATGACAGCCACTTTGAGTTTGCCTAAAGGCACCTAAAGGACTCTCAGACCATGAGAAACAAGATTCTCTGGTCGGATGAAACCAAGACTGGCATTGTTGGCCTGAATGCCAAGCATCACGTCTGTAAGAAACCAGACACCACTCATCATCTGGCCAATACCATCCCTACGGTGAAGCATGGTAGTGGCAGCATCATGGTATGGGGATATTTTTCAGCTGCAGGGACTGGGAGACTAGTCAGATTCGAGGGAAAGATGAATGGAGCAATGTACAATGAGTTCCTTGATGAAAACCTGCTCCAGAGTGCTCAGGACCTCAGACTGGGGCAAAGGTTCACCTTCCAACAGGATAATGACCCTAAGCACAAAGCCAACACAATGCATGAGTGGCTTCAGGCCAAGTCTCTGAATGTCTTCAAGTGACCCAGCCAGAGCCCGGACTTGAACCCGATCGAACATCTCTGGAAAAGCCTGAAAATAGCTGTGCAGCAACACTCTCCATCCAACCTGATCGAGCTTGAGAGGATCTGCAGAGAAGAATTTGAGAAATTCCCCAAAAGAGGTGTGCCAAGCTTGTAGCATCATACCCAGAAGACTCGAAGCTGTAATCGCTGCCAAAGGTGCTTCAACAAAGTACTGAGAAAAATGTCTGAATAGTTATGTAAATGTATTATTTCATATTTTTTGTTATATTCATTTACTGAGTAAAGTGTCTGAATACTTATGTAAGTATATTTTATATTTTTGTTGTTGTATATATTTGCATTTCTAAAAACCTCATTATAGGATATTGTGTGTAGATTGATGGGGGGAAAAAAACAATTTAATGAATTTTAGAATAAGGCTGTAATGTAACAAAATGTGGAAATGTCAAGGGGTCTGAATACTTTCCGAATGCTCTGCATGTCTCAACTGTCTCCAGGCTTAAAAATCCTTATTTTACCTGCCTTGTCCCCTTCACCTACACTGATTGAAGTGGATTTAACAAGTGACATCAATAAGGGATAATAGCTTTCACCTGGTCAGTCTATCTCATGGGAAAAAGCAGTTGCTCCTAATGTTTTGTACACCCGTTGTAAATGCAAATGGGATGATACTGTACTGGGGTGATGCAGCTGTATTATCCTATTGTACAGATATTGAAAAAAATAGGCGGGAAAAAAATTATTTACCCAAGTGATGCCAAAGTACTAAAACCTTTTTCTGCCACTGTGAGGGTATTTCTCACATAGGCAGCGCTCATTACGGGAAATCGATCTGCGTTCAAAATGTCCTTCACATATTTACAGGTATGTATGAGTAGTAATCGGGAGGATCAATGTCTTTTCGTAGCTGATATGTCAGTCAGTTTAAAATGCCACCAATCTTTTGGAACACACGAGTGTTTCCTATCCACTCTTCTCAGGGCTGTGCAGAAACAGCAATGCTTGTTAAACTAGGGCTGTCACACTGGCTGACATCAATGACATATTACTGGGCTGCCGCTTCGTAGTTCTTCTGTGGAGACTGCCGGAGAGGTGAGGTTTGCATCCCAAATGGCACCCTATTTACTCTATATTGCACTTCTTTTAACCGGGGTGGCAGGGCCAATACTCAAATTTTGACTAGAGCCCTGGCCCTGGTCAAAATGTGCACTGTGGAAGGAATAGGGTGCCGTTTGGAACGTAGACACAGTAGGTATCCGTGGTCCTGTAAGAAGTTTAGGTGTGTTGATAACCAGCCCTATAAAGAATGCACATCAATGCGGATACACTGCTGAATGAGACACTGTTATGGATGCTGTTTCGACTGAGTCAATGTGGAATTGGTTTCATTTCCAATATCTTTGTCCATACAGAGTTTAATGTTTTTACTGGCAGTGTGACAAGGCTTTCTTTGAACTGTAAACTCCAGAGATATTAGCCACCGGGCTAATCTTTTAAAAACCGATACAATAGCGGTTGTGCCGCTGACCAGACAACGAACCAGAGCAATGTTCAATTACATGTCAGGTGCGGTGAAAGAGAAACACTTTAATGTCCTGGTGGGAATGACAATTTAATCCCCACCATTTTTTCCTTATCTCATATTCATCATCCCATTTTCAGAGTTTGTTAGGAGATACTCTTAGGAGATGTAGATATTAAAACCTGTTGGATCTATAGGGACGCTATTTCATTTTTGGATAAAAAACGTTCCCGTTTTAAGTGCAATATTTTGTCACGAAAAGATGCTCGACTATGCATATTATTGACAGTTTTGGAAAGAAAACACTCTGAAGTTTCAGAATCTGCAAAGATATTGTCTGTAAGTGCCCCAGAACTCATTCTACAGGCGAAACCAAGATGAAACGTCAAACAGGAAATGAGCAGAATTTCTGAAGCTCTGTTTTCTAATGTCTCCTTATATGGCTGTGAATGCGACAGGAATAAGCTTAGACCTTCTGCCGTTTCCCCAAGATGTCGGCAGCATTGTGACGTATTTGTAGGCGTATCATTGGAAGATTGACCATAAGAGACTACATTTTCCAAGTGTCCGCCTGGTGTCCTGCGTCGAAATTGGTGCGCAAAGCCAGGTGCAAGTATTTTTCCATTTGATTGAGAGGAGAAACCATGCTTCCACGAACAATATATCATCGAAGAGATATGTGAAAAAACACCTTGAGGATTGATTCTAAACAACGTTTGCCATGTTTTCAGTCGATATTATGGAGTTAATTTGGAAAAAAGTTCGCGTTTTGAGGACTGAATTTTCGTTTTTTTTTGGTAGCCAAATGTGATGTACAAAACGGAGCTATTTCTAATACACAAAGAATCTTTTTGGAAAAACTGAGCATTTGCTATCTAACTGAGAGTCTCTTCATTGAAAACATCCGAAGTTCTTCAAAGGTAAATTATTTTATTTGAAGGCTTTTATGTTTTTGTTGAAATGTTGCCTGCTGGATGCTAACGCTAATGCTAACGCTAAATGCTACGCAAGCTAGCTACTTTTACACAAATGATTGTTTTCCTATGGTTGAGAAGCATATTTTGAAAATCTGAGATGACAGTGTTGTTTACCAAAGGCTAAGTTTGATAGATGGCATATTTATTTCATTTCATTTGCGATTCTCATGAATAGTTAACCTTGCGTTATGGTAATGAGCTTGAGTCTGTATTCACCATCCCGGATCCGGGATGGGGAGATCAGAGATTTTGAAGATGGTATAGTATGTGGCCTGGGTAGTCTATTGGTCAGTGCCACAGCCTATAGCATGTCTTCATTTATCTTTCACTCTCCCTCATCTATCCAATAAGACAGAAAATAAATCAAATATATCTTTAAAAAAAGAAGGCATCATTGTTAATATGTCTACTGTAGCCTACGTTTGTTTGGGACCAGTGGTCAACCTAATTCCTTGACATCTTTAGCTGTTGGGATGCAGTGGACTATTTTCTGCATCTCATCTTCAGGCTGCCTGGCAGTGGTGGCAGTGGCGGGACACCAGGGTGGTGGTGAGGCAGGGCTGGGAGGGGGAACTGGTGGGAGATGACTGCCATGCTTCAATATACCCCTGGCTCCTGGCCAAACCAAACATGTATCAGCGATCCAGCTTGCCTGCCATTTATTGGATGATGAAACTAGAGTTGCAGTAAATGAAATTGAATCATTTCATTTTCATTTCCACACAGCTGAGCTGTGGAATGCTTTAATAAGCCTTGGTGTTTGTGTGTGCGCGCATGTGTACATGTGTGTGTTCGTGACCACGTGTGTCTGTTCGTGTGTGCCTGCGTGTGTGTATGTGCGTTCGTGCACATCTACATGCATGCTCAGACATGCACATAATATTATGGAAAAAGGATAGATTCACAAGCCCTAGCCAATAATGTGGAACTAAATAACACTTACTTCCCTGCTGAAGGGTTAACACATCCCCATGACATTACTATCCTTTCCATCAGGCTTTATTCTTTGCAGTCGGCCTATTGTGAGGTGTAAAAATAACTGGTTATTGCTGATTGACAACTCATTTTGTGCAAAGAGGTAATGATGAAGTGGTTACCTGTGATACAAAATCTCAGTCAAGCGGGACTTTGACAACCAGTGAATAAGAATAATGTATTCCACAGTAAATGTAATAGCACAATCATTCATTTTACCAAGAAAATGCAGTTATTATGATGAAATACAGTGGGGCAAAAAAGTATTTAGTCAGCCACCAATTGTGCAAGCTCTCCCACTTAAAAAGATGAGAGAGGCCAGAAAAATCACATTGTAGGATTTTTTATGAATTTATTTGCAAATTATGGTGGAAAATAAGTATTTGGTCACCTACAAACAGCAAGATTGACCTGTAACTTCTTCTTTAAGAGTCTCCTCTGTCCTCCACTCGTTACCTGTATTAATGGCACCTGTTTGAACTTGTTATCAGTATAAAAGACACCTGTCCACAACCTCAAACAGTCACACTCCAAACTCCACTATGGCCAAGACCAAAGAGCTGTCAAAGGACACCAGAAACAAAATTGTAGACCTGCACCAGGCTGGGAAGACTGAATCTGCAATAGGTTAGCAACTTGGTTTGAAGAAATCAACTGTGGGAGCAATTATTAGGAAATGGAAGACATACAAGACCATAATCTCCCTCGATCTGGGGCTCCACGCAAGATCTCACCCCGTGGGGTCAAAATGATCACAAGAACGGTGAGCAAAAATCCCAGAACCACACGGGGGGACCTAGTGAATGAACTGCAGAGAGCTGGGACCAAAGTAACAAAGCCTACCATCAGTAACACACTACGCCACCAGGGACCCAAATCCTGCAGTGCCAGACATGTCCAGGCCCGTCTGAAGTTTGCTAGAGAGCATTTGGATGATCCAGAAGAAGATTGGGAGAATGTCATATGGTCAGATGAAACCAAAATATAACTTTTTGGTAAAAACTCAACTCGTCGTGTTTGGAGGACAAAGAATGCTGAGTTGCATCCAAAGAACACCATACCTACTGTGAAGGATGGGGGTGGAAACGTCATGCTTTGGGGCTGTTTTTCTGCAAAGGGACCAGGACGACTGATCCGTGTAAAGGGAAGGAATGAATGGGGCCATGTATCATGAGATTTTGATTGAAAACCTCCTTCCATCAGCAAGGGCATTGAAGATGAAACGTGGCTGGGTCATTCAGCATGACAATGATCCCAAATACACTGCCCGGGCAACGGAGGAGTAGGCTTCGTAAGAAGCATTTCAAGGTCCTGGGGTGGCCTAGCCAGTCTCCAGATCTCAACCCCATAGAACATCTTTGGAGGGAGTTGAAAGTCTGTGTTGCCCAGCAACAGCCCCAAAACACCACTGCTCTAGAGGAGATCTGCATGGAGGAATGGGCCAAAATACCAGCAACAGTGTGTGAAAACCTTGTGAAGACTTACAGAAAACATTTGACTTCTGTCATTGCCAACAAAGGGTATATAACAAACTATTGAGATACTTTTGTTATTGACCAAATACTTATTTTCCACCATAATTTGCAAATAAATTCAATAAAAATCCTTCAATGTGATTTTCTGGATTTTGTTTTCTGTTTTTGTCTGTCATAGTTGAAGTGTACCTATGATGAAAATTACAGGCGCCTCTCATCTTTTTAAGTGGGAGAACTTGCACAATTGGTGGCTGACTAAATACTTTTTTGCCCCACTGTATAGCGTTTATTCAAAGAGAATAAACACATACTTTTTTTGATGTGTGGCACCAACAAGAACAGAACCTACAAACCTTGACAGTGGAAGCACCATGCTCTCCCAACAGAGCCACACAGGACCCCCAAATTAATAGCAGTGGGATTTCTATTGGTAATAGCTCAGGCTGTTACAATGGGTGCATCCCAAATGGCACCATATTCTCTATTACTTTTGACCATAGAGAATAGGGGGCCATTTGGGACACAGGAAATGCCTTATAGCCAACAGTTCAAGAAATAAGGTAGTTTCCTATCTGATATGTCCATTGGCTTTTTTTGTTGTTGTTCACTCCAGAGAATTTGTGATTGTTTTTGTTATTAGGATTTCATACCATTCCTGGAATAGGCCAAGGTACACACACACAAACACACACACCGTCTTGTACAACTAACTTTGTGGGGGGGACACAATTCAGTCACATTCAAATTCCTATTTTCCCTAAACCTAATCCGTACCCTAACCTTAACCCAAAAACCTAACCTTAACCCTAGCTCCTAACCCTAAACCTCATTCTAACCCTAACACTAATTCTAACCTTAGCCCTAAACCCCCTAGAAATAGCGTTTGACCTTGAGGGAACCAACAAAATGTCCCCAGTTGTCCAACTTTCTGTTTGTTTACTAAGCACGTCCACACACACTATTGTCATGTCTGGCATACTGTTGTGGCTCCATAAAAGCCCTATAGTAAATGGGTAGCGTTTATGTAATGGGGAAGATTGTGCTTTGATTCCTCTCTCCATTGATTTCACATGTATAGAAATAGATGCATCCACCTTTTTTCTATGGAGACAGCAACATATGGAGAGAGCTGTGCTGCCACCAGGCATGGACTCAGTTAATATCCAGGGTCATGGTTCCCCTGATGTAGTGCTCCAGTGTGCAATTAAAGGACGGAACTAGCAGTGCGCATTCAGCTGTGATTATTTCTGTATAATATGGTGTCTTTTGGGACTCGATATTACTGCAGAGTACATGTGGACTGTAGTGTTAGCGGTGGAGGAGATAAGAAGACGTGGCAGTCACTGACAAAGAGCCCATTGCTGCTCGATATGGGGTGGACTAGCTTACTGCTAATGAATCTTCCCTCCTAGGCTGTATGTGTTGTGTTTCACTGCGGTGATAGTTTTTCTTGCATCCATAACCATTTGCCCGGGGGCCTCGGCGTGCTTTGTTTGTTTGTATCACTTTCGCTCTATTTCTCACTTTCTCTCATCACTTTACAGAATCATTTCTGGATATTGTGTCCATTTTTTCTTTTTTTCATCCTGAAACAACAGTGCCTGGAACACATCCACATAATCACACAATTAAGTTGCAACCTAAATGGCACCCTATTCCCTGTATAGTGCACTACTTTTGACCAGAGCTCTATGGGCACTAGTCAGAAGTAGTGCACTATATAGGGAATAGGATGCCATTTGAGATGCATACATAGAGAGAATCGAAGGAAGAAAGTGGTCCAATCATGACCACAGTCAAGAACATGGCAGGGTTGTCTTGTGTTATCCCTACACATCCCCTCAAAGGCCTGGAAGAGAGGGCCCCACTGGGGAGAGGCCAGACGGGATTCAAAGACAGCCCTCATTACAGAGGTCTTGAGCTGGAAGACAACTCTTAAGCCTTTCTAGAACAACCAGCTCTCCTTCTCCTGCCATGAAAAACCTCCCAACACCTCCATGACAGGCCTGGCTTTCCCCGGCTCTCTGATCTGCCTGCTCGTCTCTTTCCCTCACGCACAGAACCACAAATGACACTCTAACCTCCGCTGGCCTCTGCCCTCCTCATTACCTGCTCGCGAGCCATTGTCTCTCAGACTGTGAGACACGATCACAGCATTCTAGTACATGGTAGTCTGGTCCTCCCTTTACAGTGGAATGAGGCTGTTCAGAGGAGCAGAAGTGATGTTACTCAGGCTCACGCTCGCACGCACACGCACACAGACTTTTATGTAGACACCCATGCGCACACACACCTATGCAAGCACACACACACAGCTTTGTATGCAGGCACACACACACACACACCACAGACTCCCACTCCCCCTCCCCCACGGGACGTGCCACCTCTCCTCAGTCTGCAGAGCGAGGAGCAGCAGAGAACCCTTGTGTAATTAACATACTTTCATACATGAACTCCCACAGATTAGGATGATCTCTAAAATTCAATAAACCAAAGGCTGAAAAGAGAGAGTGCTATACCAGAGGGATGCTACACTAATTTACTTTCAGGCAGTGTGTTATTTTTCATGAATGCATGCACAGCCCATGTTAGAACATATTCTAAAAAGGCTCCTAGGTCCATTACAAATTTTACTGTCATATTTTTGGGTCTGCTACATCAATTCACCTTTAAAGCCATTGTGAGCGAGGCACGTTACTTGGCTAGGACCTGTCCAGATTTCAGCTACAGGGTGTTGAACTACAGAATACTTTACTTTACTTTACCAATTCTATTTTACATTCTGCATTTTAGTCATTAAGCAGCTCCTCTTCTCCAGAGTGACTAGCGTCCTGTCCAGGGGGTCTACTTGTACATGAAGCTACTTCACGCTACAGCAACAGGAGATAGGCTACTGCCCTACGGGCCAATCTGGTTCAGACTAAGCTTCTTACTACAACATTTAGCATAGTAAAGTAGCATCCGTTGTGCCCATTCAAAGAGTGACAGCCCAAAACCTGCAGCGTCCATTGGAGCTGACCCGTCCTCTCCAGAGGAAAAACAGCAACCTTCAGTAAATGTGATCCAAAGCAACAAACAGTCAGCGCCAGAGTGGGCAGCGAAACGACCACAGGGAATTGTACTTCAACACTATAGCAGAACTTTTCTTTGATTGAGGACGCCTGGTAAGGTTTAGCGCCTCGTTTGTACACCAGCCATAAAAACAACAGGCAAAGACAGAGTGGTGAGTTACGACACAGTGCTCTATAATCCAGAATGTGTTCTTCCTCACCATTCCCTGACGTGCTATGTTTCATCCCCGCAACAGTGTATATTGATCTCAGGCAGGATTGTGTATCGTGTATTGGCTTTTCATCAGTGCTTAATCTGAACCTATTTGTGGCATGATTTTTTTTCTTCTCCACTTAGTGTAATACAAGCGATCAAAGTTCATTCAAGTTGCCACTTCGTTAATTATCCTGCCCCCTCCCTCAAAAAAGTAATGTGAAAAAGTAGATTTTCAACCAGGGCTTGATATTCTTAGAGTTGATACGGGTTGGGCCGGCCCGGGTTTATGGTTTGTGCAACATTATAACCTGTTTGAGACCAACGCTTGGCTTTGTACAGAAGCGTGCCTGTATCTCTCACAGAACTAGAATGAGATTAACTTGATACGATCTCTCTCACTCTTTCTGCTCTGATAGGCAAGAGCCTGCAACTCTCATCTCTCCAGCGTTGCACTTCATCATTTATTTCCTTATAGAATCATAGCCGAGCAAAGGGTTCTGTAGGTGCTGCAGCACCCCTAATGAATTGAAATACATCTGCCAAAGTTAAAGAATTACTGCTTTCTGTTCAGAAATAAATGAAATAATTCAGAATAGCCTACTACTATTACTACTACTATTGTATTTGAAATACTGCGAAAAGCCTGTTTTGCCTGCATGCTGTTCACTGACAGATTTGCCACGTGTTCCAGGCTGTAGGCTAGCAAAATAGTAGATGATGAGATTTAGGCATGAATGCATTGGCCATCACCGGTGAGTGAGCTGCGCATCATTGGGTAAGTCAGTGAAACTGGAAAGTAGTTTTAGCACTCAAACTTCATCTTCATATTGTACCAACAATGTGTCTCCAAAGACCTAGGCCTGGGCTATTGATGGATTCAAGACAAGGTTGCTTTTATTGATCTCAGATTCTCAGTGTGTCAGTCAGTGTCAAAGTAACCTGTCGTTTCAATCATTTGTGCGGTATTAAAAAAGATTCTGCCACAAATCGAATTAGCATAATACAAACATCGCCATAGAAATCTGTCAGTTTAAGCTAGAGATATTTGTTTTTTTGTAATGGATGAGTCTCAATCCACCACATACACCGATGTCGCACTTCCGCATCTGCAGTGAAAGGTGACAGAGCTAGAGAAATGTTTGTCAGACCATTAGACATCCCGAAAATCGGTATTCTCACAAAATCCTCTGTAGCATCTGAAAAGTTTGGCCTAAAAATGATTATGGAAAAATTAGACTCTCACGAACACGTACTGTACATGTTGGTTGTTTTGCTCTAGGACGCCCACAGGCATCACAAGACTCGTCTGAAGGTCCCCTGGTACCAGTTGAAAAAATGCATGAAAGTACACTGAACAAAAATATAAACGTGTTGGTCCCATGTTTCATGAGCTGGCATAAAAGATGTCAGAAACTTTCCATACGCACGTAAAGCTTATTTCTCTCAAATTTTGGGAGTGTGTAGACTGCAGGAATGTCAACCAGAGCTGAATGTTCACTTCTCTACCAATGTAGGATCTAAAGAATTTGGCAGTACTTCCAACCGCAGACTACGTGTAACCACGCCAGCCAAGACCTCCACATCCGGCTTCTTCACCTGCGGGATTGTCTGAGACCAGCCACCCAGACAGCTGATGAAACTGTGGGTTTACACAACCTAAGAATTTCTGCACAAACTGTCAGAAACCGTTTCAGGGAAGCTCATCTGCATGCTTGTTGTCCTCACCAGGGTCTTGACCTGACTGCAGTACGGCGTCGTAACTGACTTCAGGGGGGAAATGCTTATCTTTCGATAGCCACTGGCATTCTGGAGAAATGTGCTCTTCACGGATGAATGCTGGTTTTAACTCTACCGGGCAGATGGGAGACAGCGTGTATGGCGTCGTATGACTGAGCGGTTTGCTGATGTCAATGGTGGCGGTGGGGTTATGGTATGGGCAGGCAGGCATAAGCTACGGACAATGACCACATTTACATTTTATCGATGGCAATTTGAATGAGATTCCGTGGCGAGATCCTGAGGCCCATTGTCGTGCCACTCCTCCCCGCCATCACATCATGTTTCAGCATGATAATGCACGGCCCCATGTCGCAAGGAGCTGTACACAACTGAGCAGTCCGTTGAGCATGTTTGGGATGCTCTGGGTCGACATGTACGACAGCATGTACCAGTTCCCACCAACATTCCACAGGCCACAATCAACAGCCTGATCAACTCTACGTGAAGAAGATGTGTCGAGCTACATGAGGCAAATGGTGGACACACCAGATACAGACTGGTTTTCTGATCCACGCCCCTTATAAAAGGCATCTGTGACCAACAGATGCATGTCTGTGTTCCCAGTCATGTGAAATCAATAGAGTAGGGCCTAACGAGTTTATTTCAATTGACTTATTTCCTTATATGAACTCATTAGTTTGTTATGGATTCTCATTAGTTTGTTATGATCTGTGCTGCGCCTTATGAGTCATGATTTAATTGTTTAAGCCTTTTCCTGTCAGACTAGTCATGCCATTAAATTGAGCAACCATGGATAAGTGCAGCACCATTACAACTGTGGGAAAGGACAATACAATGGGAAAACACAGTCATACACTGCAGGAGTGGGTCCAAAAATATGGCTTGTTATACAAGCCTCGGGATTGAATATCCTTCCACGGGGGGACTTATGCAAGCGCACTCCGGAAACATTACACATTCTCATTTACAACGTAACCCACAGAGAGGAAGAGCATATTAACACATCTTTGTAAAGGCTTTTTTTTACAGACGGATTGGGAATCATATTTGGATTACCACGGAAAGAACATGACAACCCCCCACAAAACCCAGCATGCTTAATCTCCATGCTCATTTCCTGTATAGAAGCATTACTGCTTAATTAGTATGCTGACAACCCCGCACTGAGAAAAGCATCACAATACCTGTGAAATTACCTTTTACTGCCGACGGGTCGCTTACGCTGCTTTTGGAAAAAAAAAAAAGTCTGTCTACATTTTTGGATGAGGTTCAGATTCAGTCTTCTTCTCCACTTAGAGAATTCCGGTAGGATGATTACCTTCTCAACGACAAGTTGGCTTTGCATGTTAAACTCTTAAGGATCCGCCCCTTTTCTTCAATTTTCGCCTGAAATGACATACTCAAATCTAACTGCCTGTAGCTCAGGCCCTGAAGCAAGGATATGCATATTCTTGGTACCATTTGTAAGGAAACACTTTGAAGTTTTGTGGAAATGTGAAAGGAATGTAGGAGAACACACTTTGTAGTATATTTTACACAACAGATCTGGTAAAAGATAATACAAAGAAAAAAACAACTGTTCTTTTGTATTTTTTTTGTACCATCATCTTTGAAATGCAAGAGAAAGTCATCATGTATTATTCCAGCCCAGGTACAATATACATTTTGGCCACTAGATGACAGCAGTGTATGTTCACAGTTTTAGACTGATCCAATGAACCATTGCATTCCTGTTCAACATTTTGTATCAAGACTGCCCAAATATGCCTAATTTGTTTATTAATAACTTTTTATGTTCAAAATTGTGCACTCTCCTCAAACAATAGCATGGTATTCTTTCAAATCAAAATCAAATGTATTTGTCACATACACATGGTTAGCAGATGTTTATGCGAGTGTAGCGAAATGCTTGTGCTTCTAGTTTCGGCAATGCAGTAATAACCAACGAGTAATCTAACCTAACAATTATACACAGAAGTGTAAAGGGATAAAGAATATGTACATAAAGATATGAATGAGTGATGGTACAGAACGGCATAGGCAAGATGCAGTAGATGGTATCGAGTACAGTATATACATATGAGATGAGTAATGTAGGGTATGTAAACAAAGTGACATAGTTTAAAGTGGCTAGTGATACATGTATTACATAAAGATGCAGTAGATGATATAGAGTACAGTATATACATATACATATGAGATGAATAATGTAGGGTATGAAAACATTATATTAAGTAGCATTGTTTAAAGTGACTAGTGATATATTTCACATCAAGTTGAGTCAGTGTGTTGGCTGCAACCACTCAATGTTAGTGGTGGCTGTTTAACAGTCTGATGGCCTTGAGATATAAGCTGTTTTTCAGTCTCTCGGTCCCTGCTTTGATGCACCTGTACTGACCTCGCCTTCTGGATGATAGCGGGGTGAAGAGGCAGTGGCTCGGGTGGTTGTTGTCCTTGATGATCTTTATGGTCTTCCTGTGACATCGGGTGGTGTAGGTGTCCTGGAGGGCAGGTAGTTTGCCCCCGGTGATGCGTTGTGCAGACCTCACTACCCTCTGGAGAGCCTTACGGTTGTGGGCGGAGCAGTTGCCGTACCAGGCGGTGATACAGCCCGACAGGATGCTCTCGATTGTGCATCTGTAGAAGTTTGTGAGTGCTTTTGGTGACAAGCCGAATTTCTTCAGCCTCCTGAGGTTGAAGAGGCGCTGCTGCGCCTTCTTCACGATGCTGTCTGTGTGGGTGGACCAATTCAGTTTGTCTGTGATGTGTACGCCGAGGAACTTAAAACTTACTACCCTCTCCCCTACTGTTCCATCGATGTGGATAGGGGGGTGCTCCCTCTGCTGTTTCCTGAAGTCTACAATCATCTCCTTTGTTTTGTTGACATTGAGTGTGAGGTTATTTTCCTGACACCACACTCCGAGGGCCCTCACCTCCTCCCTTTAGGCCGTCTCGTCGTTGTTGGTAATCAAGCCTACCACTGTAGTGTCGTCCGCAAACTTGATGATTGAGTTGGAGGCGTGCATGGCCACGCAGTCGTGGGTGAACAGGGAGTACAGGAGAGGGCTCAGAACGCACCCTTGTGGGGCCCCAGTGTTGAGGGTCAGCGGGGTGGAGATGTTGTTACCTACCCTCACCACCTGGCGGCGGCCCGTCAGGAAGTCCAGTACCCAGTTGCACAGGGCGGGGTCGAGACCCAGGGTCTCGAGCTTGATGACGAGTTTGGAGCGTACTATGGTGTTAAATGTTGAGCTGTAGTCGATGAACAGCATTCTCACATAGGTTTTCCTCTTGTCCAGATGGGTTAGGGCAGTGTGCAGTGTGGTTGAGATTGCATCGTCTGTGGATCTATTTGGGCGGTAAGCAAATTGGAGTGGGTCTAGGGTGTCAGGTAGGGTGGAGGTGATATGGTCCTTGACTAGTCTCTCATAGCACTTCATGATGATGGAAGTGAGTGCTATGGGGCGGTAGTCGTTTAGCTCAGTTACCTTAGCTTTCTTGGTAACAGGAACAATGGTGGCCCTCTTGAAGCATGTGGGAACAGAAGACTGGGATAAGGTTTGATTGAATGTGTCCGTAAACACACCAGCCAGCTGGTCTGCGCATGCTCTGAGGGCGCGGCTGAGGGTTTCACTGTAATAGCTACTGTAAATTGGACAGTGCAGTTATATTAACAAGAATGTAAGCTTTCTGCCAATATCAAATATGTCTTTGTCCTGGGAAATGTACTTGTTACGTACAACATCATACTAATCGCATTAGCCTACGTTAGCTCAACCATCCCGTGGAAGGGACACCAATCCCGAAGAAGTTTTAAAACATGGATTGCTTGCCCTCAAGTGAATCTGTTTGCATATAAATATTTACATGTGTGGGTGGACCATTGTTATCATCATCACCTGTTATTGTTTTAGCATTAACATATTTTTTTCTTCACCTTAAATACAGTCTTCAGGTTTCACCTGGGGACCGAAGCCGTAGTCAAGAAAAGCTTAATGAAACATGAATAAGAGAAGGTATTACATACAAATGTCTGTCTCATGTGCCAGGTACTGTATCTCTTCTACATCTACTGAACACAAACATAAATGCAACATGCAACATTTTCAAAGATTTTACTGAGTTACAGCACATATAAGGAAATCAGAAAATGTTAATAAATTCATTAGAACCTAATATATGGATTTCACATGACTGGCCAGGGGAGCAGCCGTGGGTGGGCCTTGTAGGGCATAGGCCCACCCACTTGGCAGCCAGGACCAGCCAATCAGAAAGGGCTTTATTAGAGACAAAAAAATACTCCTCAGCATCCCCCTCACCTCCCCTCAAACAATCTCGCAGGGGAAGAAGGTCCTGGGCTGGCGTTGTTACACGTGGTCTGCGGTTAAGAGGCCGGTTGGACGTACTGCCAAATTCTCTAAAACGACGTTGGTAGAGAAAATGAACATTAAATTATGTGGAAACAGCCCTGGTGGACTTTCCTGCAGTCAGCATACCAATTGCACACTCCCTCAAAACTTAAGACATCTGTGGCATTGTGTTGTGTGACAAAACTGCACATTTTAAAGTGGCCTTTTATTGTCCCCAGCACAAGGTGCACCTGTCTAATTATCATGCTGTTTAATAAGCTTCTTGATATTCCACGTCTGTCAGGTGGATTATCTTCGCAAAGGACAAATGCTCACTAACAGGGATGTAAACAAATTTGTGTACAAAATCTGAGAGAAATAAGCTCATGTAGCACACAACACTTTAGATGTTGTGTTCATAATTTTGTTCAGTGTAGATAAGTTTGCTGATATCGAAAAACATGTATTTTTATATTTATTAACAATTAACAATTAATGAAATGGCCACCCAGACTATTTGCATTGGTCACTTTACCCCTACCTATATGTACAAATTACCTTGACTGACCTGTACCCCCGCACACTCGGTAACGGTACCCCCTGTAAATAACCTCATTATTGTTATTTTATTGTGTTACTGTACTTTATTTTAATTTATTTTGTTAACTGCATTGTTGGTTAAGGGCTTGTCTACACCTGTTGTATTTGGCGCATCTGACAAATACAATTTGATTTGATTGACAGATTTTTCACCTCGTTGGCTCAGGATTCCAACCAGCAACCTTTCGGTTATTGGCCCAACGCTCTTAACCGCTAGGCTACCTGCTACCCCACAGTAGTATACTATTCTCCACACTGTAGTATCCCTTGAACATGTAGTGTTTAATATAGAATTTTGTAGTACACAGTAGAACACATTACACACTGTAGTATCCCTAGATCATGTGTACTACGTACTATAGAATGTTGTAGTATACTTAAGTGATAATGCCAGAGAAAACACTGTTTGGAGAATATATTGGCACATGGGTTTTTACGCCTGAGACAAAGTCAATATCCTCCAAACACCGGCCTCGAGGGCATCATCACTTTTATACAATGAGTTACCAACATATTAAATAATGATTGACATATTTTCATTATTTTTATTAATTTATTCATACTATTTCATCCTTCCCCAAGATATAGTGCCTTACAGGTTATAGAAAAGAGCAGAAATGCCGACCTTCCTACAGGTGATGTGAAACTGTATATTTTAGTGTTTGGCCAGTAGGTTTCCTCAAGGAGAAAGACTCAACTTCTGTGTCAAAGATAATAAAACAAAAACCCTATAGTAAATACTAAAGTATACTACAGTCATGTCAGCAAAAACACTACAGTAAATAGTCCTACTACTCTATACGACAGTAATGTCTGCAAAAACTCTACAGTGGATACTATAGTATATTAATATAGTAATATTACAGTATGTAGACCATAGTATACTATTGTATTATTTAATGTGGGAAGGTGATGTTTCTGTGGGTTCGATCATACACTTTGGATCATTTCAAAGTTGGTTGTTTTGATAATGCAGAGTTAGAGTTGTTTTTGGCACCTCTGCAGGGCTGGAGCACCTTGCAGACAGAGACCATTGGTTCTTGGTCTTTTAGCTGCTGTTAAAACAATGATTTTCCAACGAGGCCCAGTGATGAATGACTATACATTTGTATTGGTTCACTGTGTGAGGCCTCTTCTAATTCCAGGTATAGTGGTGGAGTTGTTTACCTCTCCAGGCTGTGGCAGGCTGTGTTGGATCTTGCTCTAATCCAATTGGTGGTCAGCACCTGCCCTATGGCTGAGCAAATCCAGGTGACATCATAGCAGTGGTCTAATGAAATGTCATGGTTTGGATTACTCCATAAGGGGACCAGGCAGCTACTAGAAATCTCCCAAAGAAGAGAGACAAAGGCATTAAAACTTCTTATGGCTGGGGGGCAGTATTGAGTAGCTTGGATGAATAAGGTGCCCAAAGTAAACGGCCTGCTCCTCAGTCTCAGTTGCTAATATATGCATATTATTATTAATATTGGATAGAAAACACTCTGAAGTTTCTAAAACTGTTTGAATGATGCCTGTGAGTATAACAGAACTCAAATGGCAGGCAAAAACCTGAGGAGAACTCAAAACAGGAAGTGAGAAATCTGAGGTTGGTATGTATTCAACACAGTTCCCATTGAAATCCCCTTGAGATATTAATGATGTTGCACTTCCTAGGGCTTCCACTAGATGTCAACCGTCTATAGAACGAATGAGGCTTCTACTGTGTTGTGGGACTGAATGACAGCAGAATGAATCAGGTGTCTGGCAGTCAGCCATTTTCTGGTCACGCGCATTTCACATGACCTGCGTTCCATGGCTCCTCAAGACACAAAGGAATACTCCGGTCGGAACTTCATTGAAGATTAATGATAAAAACATCCTAATGATTGATTCTGTACTTAGTTTGAAATGTTTCTTTGACCTGTAATATAACTTTTTGAAGTTTTTGTCCGACGTAACGCTGACCAGAACGAGCGTTTGGATATGTATACCAAATGCGCTAACAAAAGTAGCTAATTGGACATAAATAACGGACATTATCGAACAAATCAAGCATTTATTGTGGACCTGGGATTCCTGGGAGTGCATTCTGATGAAGATCATCAGAGGTAAGGGAATAGTTAGCATGTAATTTATGGTTTGTGTTGACTACAACATGGCGGCTAATTTGACTTGATTGTTCTGAGCGCCGTCTCAGATTATTGCATGGTTTGCTTTTTCCATCAAGTTGTTTTGAAATCTGACACAGCGGTTGCATTAAGGACAGGTATATCTACAATTCCATGTGTATACATTTATGATGAGTATTTCTGTTGAATCGATGTGGCTATGCAAAATCACTGGACGTTTTTGGAACTAGTGAATGTAACGCGTCAATGTAAACTTAGATTTTTTTATATAAATATGAACTTTATCAAACAAAACATACATGTATTGTGAAACATGAAGTCCTATGAGTGTCATCTGATGAAGATTATCAAAGGTTAGTGATTCATTTGATCTCTATTTGTGCTTTTTGTGACTCCTCTCTTTGGCTGGGAAAATGGCTGTGTTTTTCTCTGGCTTGGTGGTGACCTAACATAATCGTTTGTGGTGCTTTTGCCGTAAAGCCTATTTGAAATCGGACACTGTGGTGGGATTAACAACACGACTATGTTTAAAATGGTATAAGATACATGTATGTTTGAGGAATTTTAATTATGAGATTTCTGTTATTTTGAATTTGGCGCCCTGCACCTTCACTGGCTGTTGTCATATCATCCCGTTAACTGGATTGCAGCCCAAAGAGGATTTAACCTTCACCCAAGAATGGACTGCACTCTTTTGACTAATCTTTATCAAAGCTTGCGTCTGTGGGACCAGGTACAGTTCCTATTGCTTTCACCATAACAAAATGTCACTCTCTACATGCTTCTTGACGACTCCACATATCTGTAATACATCATTAGGTCCATACCGGTGTTGGAACAGTCACTAATCTAAGATATGTCCAATCACGTGTCCGGTTACTGAAAACATGTATTGTTTTCAGTAAACATAGTATTTGTGAGGAAAAGTCTGATAAAAGGCTTTGATATGATCCAGCTTTGTGGTCTGAAATCTGAAGCATCTGATACTGTAACATATAGAGCTCATGTGCCACTCGCTGCTATTCAAATAGATTCCTTCTCATTATAACAGCCATCCACTGTAATGCATGTGAACTCTCCTCCCAAACCTCTGTTTGTACATCACCCTGGATGCTTCACAATTGGCACCATATTCCCTACATGGTGCATTACTTTTGACCAGAGCCCTATGGGCCCTTGTCAAACATAGTTGTACTCTATTTAGGGAATGCTGTTTTCAGATGAATGTCTTCCTGCTTTCCTAGTTGTTTACCCTGATGATTAAAGACTTCTCCGCAGCTTGCATATGACAATTGTTTACCCCGTCTGTCCCCATAAATTATGCATTTATCTGACTGTCAACATCCAGGTTCAGCATATTTTTTCATGATCAGAGTCTGCAGGCACGTTTTAGGGAAGTGAAGCTTATAAACAGGGTGAATGGTGGTTAATGGGGAAGTAAAGGGAAGAAATACAGTATTTCTATAAGATTTTTAGACAGTATATTTCTATGAAGACAATTCGTATGACCAGATTGAAAACTTTTGTTGGAATGTGAAGTTAGTACTGGAGATGCAGGTGTTATACACAAAAATATGTTTCAAACATTTTCCAATCATTTCAAGTCATTAATGACTAATTACATCTGAGTACTAATTGGTTGAGGTAGGGCTAAACTTCTAAGTGGAATTGAAGTGATTGCAAGCCAGCTGATATTCCAGATTGTTACATTGGGCCTCTCAAATTTCGACTCTGATCCTGCATTTGTAACCATGTGGAAGGTGAGAATTTATCAATGCCAGTTTGAATTAGTTGAGAAACGCTGATTGACTAATGGCCAACTGTGTCAACTGCAAATCAAAAGTAAAGCTATCATGCTTGTAAACAACATTTAATAGATCGTTTTTTAATTTTGTTTATAAACAATGTCTTTAATGTTGCATTTAATTGCCAAAAATGCTGTTATAGAGGACATTTCTTTAGTAGGTGATGTCAGAGGTCACCATATGGGAGAAGTGTGTGCTCAGGATGAAAGACAAGTTTTCCACTAGTAATTACTTGTTTGAGGGCTGTTCAAATTCCCACCTCCCACCTGGTTACAAATGCACCATGGCACTGCCTCCTTCAGTGCAATTTGTTGTTGTTGCTGAAATGGGTACAAGAGGGTAGTTCGTAACGTGGCTCAAGCACTTTCACGAGGTGCCCCCTATTCTCAACCACCATAAATGGGCGCATATCCATGACTATAAACCAAAGACTGTAAAAAATATAAACATAGCCTACCTATCACTCTTGTCATTTCTTTGGCTCTGTCAGAATCAGCTGCCAAGGGCTGCTTGAATGCAGAGTAGAGCAGATGTTGTGTTGTTGATTATTTGTGTTTCCGCCTTGCTCCAGTATACTGGGGTGATGTCGGGATAAATGTGTCAACATACAGTGAGGCAAAAAAGTATTTAGTCAGCCACCAATTGTGCAAGTTCTCCCATTTAAAAAGATGAGAGAGGCCTGGAATTTTCATCATAGGTACACATTAACTATGACAGACAAAATGAGAAGAAAAAAATCCAGAAAATCACATTGTAGGATTTTTTTATGAATTTATTTGCTAATTATGGTGGAAAATAAGTATTTGGTCAATAACAAAAGTTTATCTCAATACTTTGTTATATACCCTTTGTTGGCAATGACAGAGGTCAAACGTTTTCTGTAAGTCTTCACAAGGTTTTCACACACTGTTGCTGGTATTTTGGGGCAGGCTGTGGGGTTGAGATCTGGAGACTGGCTAGGCCACTCCAGGACCTTGAAATGCTTCTTACGAAGCCACTCCTTCGTTGCCCGGGCGGTGTGTTTGGGATCATTGTCATGCTGAAAGACCCAGCCACGTTTCATCTTCAATGCCCTTGCTGATGGAAGGAGGTTTTCAATCAAAATCTCACAATACATGGCCCCATTCATTCCTTCCTTTACTCGGATCAGTCGTCCTGGTCCCTTTGCAGAAAAACAGCCCCAAAGCTTGATGTTTCCACCCCCATGCTTCACAGTAGGTATGGTGTTCTTTGGATGCAACTCTGCATTCTTTGTCCTCCAATCACGACAAGTTATATTTTGGTTTCATCTGACCATATGACATTCTCCCAATCTTCTTCTGGATCATCCAAATGCTCTCTAGCAAACTTGTACTGGCTTAAGCAGGGGGACACGTCTGGCACTGCAGGATTTGAGTCCCTGGCGGCGTAGTGTGTTACTGATGGTAGGCTTTGTTACTTTGGTCCCAGCTCTCTGCAGGTCATTCACTAGGTCCCCCCCGTGTGGTTCTGGGATTTTTGCTCACTGTTCTTGTGATAATTTTGACCCCACGGGGTGAGGTCTTGCGTGGAGCCCCAGATCGAGGGAGATTATCAGTGGTCTTGTATGTCTTCCATTTCCTAATAATTGCTCCCACAGTTGATTTCTCCAAACCAAGCTGCTTACCTATTGCAGATTCAGTCTTCCCAGCCTGGTGCAGGTCTACAATTTTGTTTCTGGTGTCCTTTGACAGCTCTTTGGTCTTGGCCATAGTGGAGTTTGGAGTGTGACTGTTTGAGGTTGTGGACAGGTGTTTTTATACTGATAACAAGTTCAAACAGGTGCCATTAACTTCTTGATCCTACTTGAGACGCAGATGTCTCAACTAGGCACCTGGAAATGCAAATGCGCTACGCTAAATGCTAAATGTACTCGTTAAAACTCAAACGTTCATCAAAATACACATGCAGGGTATAGAATTAAAGCTACACTCGTTGTGAATCTAGCCAACAAGTCAGATTTTTAAAATGCTTTTCGGCGAAAGCATGAGAAGCTATTATCTGATAGCATGCAACACCCCAAAATGCCTGAATGCGACGTAAACAAAAGATTTAGCGTAGCCGGCGCTACACAAAACGCAGAAATAAAATATAAAACATTCATTACCTTTGACGAGCTTCTTTCTTGGCACTCCTATATGCCCCATAAACATCACTATTGGGTCTTTTTTTTCGATTAAATCGGTCCATATATACCCAAAATAGCCATCTATGGAAGCTGTGTAATTCAGAAAAAAACATTGTTTTAAAACGCAGCGTCATTTTTTTAAATTAAAAAAGTCGACGATAATCCAACTTTAGGTATTAGTAAACGTTTATAATCTATCAAAATGATCACGGGGCGATGTGTATTCAATAGCTCCTCGTCTTCAAATCAATGGCCGAAAATGTGCACTTCAAAACATCCTGGCGGAGACCGGAAGAAATGGAATCCAGTTAGTTGGATTTACCAACAAAAAACTCCCCGGATAATGACGACAATGGCGACATTGTGTGGAATCTGTAGGAATTGCATGCAGGTCCATAATTAATTTTGTGCCCTTTTAACAATCCATGAAAGTGACGCATGGATATTATTTTTAGCTTTCAGTGAGCAGTTTTTCTTGCGCTTTTCGATGAAACACACAATCTGTTATAGTCACAGCCGTGATTTAACCAGTTTTAGAAACTTCAGAGTGTTTTCTATCCACACATTCTAATCATATGCATATACTATATTCCTGGCATGAGTAGCAGGACGCTGAAAAGTTGCGCGATTTTTAACAGAATGTTCGAAAAAGGAGGGGGTAGGCTTAATTAATACAGGTAACGAGTGGAGGACAGAGGAGCCTCTTAAAGAAGAAGTTACATGTCTGTGAGAGCCAGAAATCTTGCTTGTTTGTAGGTGACCAAATACTTATTTTCCACCATATTTTGCAAATAAATAAATAAAAAATCCTACAATGTGATTTACTGGATTTTTTTGTCTGTCATAGTTGAAGTGTACCTATGATTAAAATTCCAGGCCTCTCTCATCTTTTTAAGTGGAAGAACTTGCACAATTGGTGGCTGACTAAATACTTTTTTGCCCCACTGTATCAGCTGATGTAAGAAGGGCTTTATAAATAAATAAGATTTTAATTTTGATTACAACATGCGCAGAGGCTATAGTTGTTTTAAGACTCTAGATGTTTTAACAGAATAGCCTGAAATGTTTTTTCAACTCAGAATTACTCAAGAGGCGTAGCCCTACAACGCAGCGTAGTCATAGCCTATAGGCCATGTGTTTAATTTTATTTGTATGTGTTCATTTGGGCTCACAGTGCGGACCGAACTGAGATCCCCGTACCAAATGGTTCGGTACGAACATGTGTACCATTACACTCCTAGTGATTACACCCCGACCCTCAAAGTATAAATAACATGTAATTTCATGAATTCAGGCTTTTAAAATATAAAGTTGATGATTGTATCATTTCGCTAATGAGCCTCTAAGTCCCCTTAGTTGCCCTGATTATTGGACTTACAAGCACTGTCTAATCACATTACAAATGGAAGGCAAGTATGTACTGTAGTGCTTGGGCTCTATACAGACCACTTAATCATTTTACCCTTGGTTTAAACTATTTTGGCTTCCGAAGCATACTATGGCATTTCCTGTTTGTTCATTGGTGTTCTCCGCCATCGGTTGTTCCGTTCTGCCAAGGGTAGGACATGTTGTCTTTGATTGTTGTTCCTAGTTTTCATCCAAATTGATTAATTGAGCCAATTAAGATTCCATCCAGCCTCGGAAGCAGATGAGCGTGTCATTTCTGATAACAAATCCAAACCACAGTAGACTCACAAAGAAGACTTTGACAGACAGTATGTCCATGGCACAATGAAACACAACTCTAAAAGTTGGATACTTCATTTTTAGTTTTAACAATAAACAATGCAACACTTACATACATTGACATCACACTTGCTCTTCCCACCGTATCCACACCCAATGCTGTTTCTAACACTTGTACGACTCTGCCCCATATGACTTCAAATTGTGCTCTGTTGTTTCAGACTGTAGCCAGATTTGTGTTAAATATTTAAATAATAAAGCATTTGATTGTTCTATTCTCTTGACGTTGGAATATCATTTGACTTCCAGTATTTAAGTAATAGCTTCTTCAATATAAGTGACACAAATAATATTGTCTGACCCATTGGGTATCTCACCACACCTCCATACGCCATGTCTTGAAATATGCAGATGGATGGATTAAAAGTCTATTTACATTGTAAAACTTCTGAAAACCACCTTTCTCACGCTGCTCATAACTTTGAACTTTAAAGCACTCCCAGAAGGCATGAATTATCCAGTCATTGTTAGTTTTTCACTTAAGACATGACTTAGCCGTTGTGCTGTTAGATTTGTGAATTTTGGCGCTTGTATAATAAATTAAATACATTCGTTTATACTGGATTAAGCATACAGTTTCGTAAACTGTAATTTTGTTTGTTATGTTCCAACACTCCCTCCATTTTATGCCAATAGCAGTTATTTTTTAAGTCTTGGATCCAATAGTTTATATATTTATTTTCTAAGAGATTGTCAGGTAGATAGGCTCTCTGCAAGGTTTTGGATATCTTACCTACAATATCATATGAGTATCTTTTTTTCTGACTCAAATAGGATTCCATCAACATTGCTCGTCCAAAAGATTTTAGGTCGAAATTTCGTGATATGAAACTGAAGTTATATATATTTGAAAATGTATACATTGGTCAGTCCAAAATTGCTTTTTAATTCTGGCATGGAAGTTGCTGGATACTTTTTAATGCATCATCAGTGTGATCCTTTTTGCTGACATGTTCTTTTGATCGCTGTATCACGGCATTGCTGAATGCATCATTAGTTACAGGTCCGAGTGCCAAGCTGAACCTGTTTTTGTACGATTAAGTTTGATGCTTGACCTGCTGGCATCATTTAGACACATTAAATGAATTTATGAACAGCACAAACGTTGAGCATCCTTGAACCTCTAAGCAAGCAAATTGCATTAATGAAGGGCTACTTTCGTAACTTTCATGCAAGATTTACTAAATGGATTTCATGCTTTTCTTTTCATTACTTGATGATGGGACAGTATCCTTTTTACAACTACAACCCACTACACATGCTCTGCTTAGCCTCCAAAGAGAGGGAAAGACACACACACACACACACACACACACACTGCCTCTCAGTGACAAAGGGTTAGGAGCTGCCTTGTCTGCCACCTGATATTAATGAGTGCAATTTGGATGTGTGCATCATGGGAAAGCACCGGGTATAAGAGGAGTTCCTTTTATGGCTCAGCACAAGCAAACAGCCTCGGGGCCGCCGGGCTCGCCTATGATTGTGACATTAGAAGGCGGTCAGGCTAGTGTCTCATTAGCCATAGTGCGGAGACAGCTGAGGGGCCTGGAGGAGAAGAAGAGACAGCTTTGTGTGTGTGGATGCTCACAGACCGGATCGGCGGAGCCCCAGCCAGCCACCGCCAGCGCCACAGATGTAGGTGGAAAATGGCGGATGGCGGAACAGTAGTGTATTTGATCTGGCTTATGTTGCTGCATGAAATCAGATGGCAGTTAAAACACATTGCTAGCTGCTCATTAGCACAGGAGACAGGAGCATGGTGCAATTCAACTTGACACATATACACACGTGAAAGCATACACTTGCAAAAAACACACACACACTCAGCCCTCAACAGCTAATGAATGGCTAAATCGAACATCTCACTGAGGAGTTAGAGGTTCAAAGGACTTGAGGTTGTTTTTTGATTCCATTTAGGATTCAATTCCTAGAAACAGTTAATTTGTTTTCCTATGGACCTTTGGATTTTGGACAGGCTATTCTGCTATGTTATTGCATAAACCCTCTTTAGGTTGCTTCTCGCTCTCCCTCTCTCTTTATGTGTAAATTGAGTGTGAGGAGGTTCTCTCTTCTCATGTGTCTTAGTTAGCATTAAAGGGAAACTTCGGGATTTATCTACTTCCCCAGAGTCAGAACTTCCCAGAGTTAGGAAGTTGCTAACTATTCCTAACGAGTGTTAGCACAACGACTGGAAGTCTATTGGTATTTACTAGCATGCTAGCAGATACCCATAGACTTGCAGTTATTGCGAAAACGCTAGTTAGAGGACATTTTGTGAGCCAATGCTAACTTCCACCATACTGGACGAAGAGACAAAAAAAATGGTATCCACAAGTTAGTCTGACTCTGGGGAAGTAGATAAAGGGCCTTATTGCCAAAATCCCAAAGTATTATTTTAATGCTAGTGGTTATGTACTCTATGATAATGACAGTAAGCCATCACTGACAGCATAGCCACATATACTTAGAAAGCAAAGGAGCATACATCACAGGGGAAGTCCACAGAGCAAGTCCTGCAGGCTTGAGTTTTATCCTATCTTTATTATTGTCCAGTCATATGGTCAAGTGCTGCAATGAAAGACCCAGTTAAGCTGCTGCCGGCCCAGAACAGATTGACACGTCTTGCTCTTCATTGTAATCAGAGGGCTAATATTAATACTATGCATGCCAGTTTGTCTTGGCTAAGACTTGAGGAAAGACTGACAGCGTCAGCTCTTGCTCTCATAACAATGTGTTGGAAATGACAAATTGCTGGAATAGTTAACTTGCACACTTCACTGACACACACACTTACCCCACCAGACATGTCACCAGGGGTATTTTCCCAGTCCCCAGGTCCAGAACAAATTCAAGGAAATGTACCGTATTATACAGAGCCATGAGTGCAAATCAAATCAAACTTTATTTGCCACATGGGCTGAATACAACAGTGTAGACTTCACTGTGAAATGCTTGCTTACAAGCCCTTAACCAACAGTGCAGTTCAAGAAGAAGAAAATATTTACCAAGTAAGCTAAAACAAAAAGTAATAATAAAAAGTTACACGATAAGAATAACAATAACGAGGCAATATACAGGGGGCACCGGTACCAAGTCAGTGTGCAAGGGTACAGGCTAGTTGAGGTAATATGTACATGTAGGTGGGGGCGAAGTGACGATGCATAGGTAACAAACAAACAGCGAGTAGCAGCAGTGTACAAGGGGGGTGGTTATGAATTGTTCAGCAGTCTAATGGCTTGGGGGTAGAAGCTGTTTGGCGCCCCGGTACCGCTTGCCGTGCGGTAGCAGAAAAAACAGTCTATAACTTGGGTGACTTGAGTCTCTAACAATTTTATGGGCTTTCCTCTGACACCGCCTATTATATAGGTCCAGGGTGGCAGGAAGCTTGGCCCCAGAGATGTACTGGGCCATTCGCACTACCCTCAGTAGAGCCTAACGGTCAGATGCCGAGCAGTTTCCATACCAGGTGGTGATGCAACCAGTCAGGATGCTCTCGATGGTGCAGCTGTAGAACCTTTTGAGTATCTGGGGGCCCATCCCAATTCTTTTCAGTCTCCTGAGGTGGAAAAGGTTTTGTCGTGCCCTTTTCACGACTATCTTGGTATGTTCGGACTATGATAGTTCATTGGTGATGTGGACACCAAGGAACTTGAAACTCTCGACCCGTTCCACTACAGCCCCGTTGATGTTAATGGGGGCCTGTTTGGCCCGCCTTTTCCTGTAGTCCACAATCAGCTCCTTAGTCTTGCTCACATTGAGGGAGAGGTTGTTGTCCTGGCACCACACTGCCAGTTCTCTGACCTCCTCCCTATAGGCCGTCTTATCGTTGTCGGTGATCAGGCCTACCACTGTTTTGTCGTCAGCAAACTAAATGATGGTGTTGGAGTCATATTTGGCCATGTAGTAGTGAGTGAACAGGGAATACAGGAGGGGACTAAGTATACACCCCTGAGGGGCCCCAGTGTTAAGGATCAGCATGGTAGACGTGTTGTTGTCTACTCTTACCACATGGGGGTGGCCTGTCAGGAAGTCCAGGATCCAGTTGCAGAGAGAGGTGTTTAGACCCAGGGTCCTTAGCTTAGTGATGAGCTTTGTGGGCACTATGGTGTTGAATGCTGAGTTGTAGACGATGAACAGCATTCTCATATACCTAGGTGTTCCTTTAGTCCAGGTGAGAAAGGGCGGTGTGGAGTGCAATTGAGATTGCGTCATCTGTAGTTCTGTTGGGGCGGTATGCGAATTGGAGTGGGTTTAGGGTGTCCGGGAGGATGCTGTTGATGTGAGCCATGACCAGCCTTTCAAAGCACTTCATGACTACCGACGTGAGTGCCACGGGGCGGTAATCATTTCATCAGGTTACCTTCGCTTCCTTGGGCACAGGGACTATGGTGGTCTGTTTCAAACATGTAGGTATTACAGACTCGGTCAGGGAAAGGTTGAAAATGTCAGTGAAGACACTTGACAGTTGGTCCGCGCATGCTTTGAGTACACATCCTGGTAATCCTTCTGGCCCAGTGGCTTTGTGAATGTTGACCTGTTTAAAGGTTTTGTTCACATCTGCTACCGAGAGCGTTATCACACAGTCACCTAGAACAGCTGGTGCTCTCGTGCATGCTTCAGTGTTGCTTGCCTCGAAGCGAGCATAAAAGGCATTTAGAGGTCGACTGATTATGATTTTTCAACGCCGATACCGATATCGATTATTAGAGGACCAAAAAAGCCGATACCGATTAAATCGGCCGATTTTAAAAAGTAAAAAAAATGTATTTGTAATAATGACAATTGCAACAATACTGAATTAACTTATTTTAACTTAATATAAAACATCAATAAAATATATTTAGCTGCAAGTAGATAATGAAACATGTTCAATTTGGTTTAAATAATGCAAAAACAAAGTGTTGGAGAAGAACGTAAAAGTGCAATATGTGCTATGTAAGAAAGCTAACGTTTCAGTTCCTTGCTCAGAACATGAGAACATATGAAAGCTGGTGGTTCCTTTTAACATGAGTCTTCAATATTCCCAGGTAAGAAGTTTTAGGTTGTATTTATTATAGAACTATTTCCCTCTATACCATTTGTATTTCATTAACCTTTGACTATTGGATGTTCTTATAGGCACTTTAGTATTGCCAGTGTAACAGTATAGCTTCCGTCCCTCTCCTCGCTCCTCCCTGGGCTCGAACCAGCAACACAGCGACAACAGCCACCACACCGAAGCAGCGTTACCCATGCAGAGCAAGGGAAACAACCACCCCAAGGCTCAGAGCGAGTGAAGTTTGAAATGCTATTAGCGCGCGCTAACTAGCCAGCCATTTCACTTCGGTCACACCAGCCTCATCTCCAGTCATAAACAGCGCAATGCTTGATGCACAAGGAAGAGCTGCTGGCAAAACGCACGAAAGTGCTGTGCTGTTTGAATGAATGTTTATGCGCCTGCTTCTGCCTACCACCGCTCAGTCAGATACTTAGATACTGTATGCTTGTATGCTCAGTCAGATTATATGCAAAACAGGACACGCTAGATAATATCTAGTAATATCATCAACCATGTGAAGTTAACTAGTGATTATGATTGATTGTATTTATAAGATAAGTTTAATGCTAGCTAGCAACTTACCCTGGCTTACTGCATTTGCATAACAGGCAGTCAGTCTCAGGTCGTTATTGCGTTGGACTAGTTAACTGTAAGGTTAAGATTGGATCCCCCGAGCTGACAAGGTGAAAATCTGTCTTCCTGCCCCTGAACGAGGCAGTTAACCCACCGTTCCTAGGTCGTCATTGAAAGTAAGAATGTGTTCTTAACTGACTTGCCTAGTTAAATAAAGATTAAATAAAGGTGTAAAAAACAAAATACCGATTTGTTATGAAAGCTTGAAATTGGCCCCAATTAATCGGCCATTCCGATTAATCGGTCGACCTCTAGTACATACAGTCACTTTGGGGACGACGTCATCGATGCACTTATTGATGAAGCCGATGACTGAGGTGGTGTATTCCTCAATGCCATTGGATGAATCCCGGAACATATTCCAGTCTGTGCTAGCAAAACAGTTCTGTAGTGTAGCATTCACCTCATCTGACCACTTTCATATTGAGCGAGTCACTGGTACTTCCTGCTTTAGTTTTTGCTTGTAAGCAGGAATCAGAAGGATAGAATTGTGGTCAGATTTGCCAAATGGTGGGCGGGGGAGAGCTTTGTATGCATCTCTGTGTGTGGATTAAAGGTGGTCTTGGATTTTATTTCCCTGGTTGCATATGTAACATGCTGTTAAACATTTGGTAAAACTGATTAAGTTTGCCTGCATTAAAGTCCCTGGACACTAGGAGCACCGCTTCTGGGTGAGCATTTTCTTCTTTGCTTATGGCCTTATTGAGATGGTTGAGAGCAGTCTTAGTGCCAGCTTCGCTTTGTGGTGGTAAATAGACGGCTACGAATTATACAGATGAGTACTCTCTTGGTAGATAGTGTGGTCGACAGCTTCTCATAAGGTACTCTACCTCAGGTGAGCTATACCTCGAGACTTCTTTAATATTAAACATCGCGCACCAGCTGTTATTGACAAAAAGACACACACCCCCACCCCTCGTCTTACCAGAGGCAGCGTCTCTGTTCTGCCGGTGCATGGAAAATCCCGCCAGTTCTTTATTGTCCGTTTCTTTGTTCAGCCACGGCTCGGTGAAACATAAGATGTTACAGTTTTTAATGTCCCGTTGGTAGGCTAATCTTAATAGTAGGTCATCAATTTTATTTTCTAACGATTGCACGTTAGCAAGGAGAATGGAAGGCGTTGGGTGTTTACTCGCTCGTCTCCGGATTCTCACAAGGATTTTTCAGAAGGATCCCCGAAACGCAAAAAAAATGACAAAATAGCACAATTGGTTGGGAGAATGTAAAACGTCAGCCATGTTCTTCGGCGCCATCTTGCAATTTTGTCTGTATTGTCTTTTTTGTAAGATTAGCTTTTGCCATTAGCGTTAGCTAATGGGGATCCTAATCAAATGTTTTTAAAAATAGCATCCACTTGTAACAACCAACGCAGAACAGAACTCACTCTAAACATGATATAATCTCCATTGCACATTGAAGCCCTCTGTCTACTTGTGTTTCCTTGGTGTTGTGATGCCACCCTGGCTGCATGGCGGAGAGATTGGATCCCTCGGGGTTGTTCTAGTCCTCCCAGTCATTTAAGAATGAGGCATGAAGGGCATCATCTCTTCCCCACTGAATGTTAAGGGAGAGGTGGCTGTGATTTGCCTCAGGAGAAGCATCACTCTGGTCTGGGCACAGGGTGACAGTCAGAGCTACAGAGCTTTGTCTAGTACTGGTAGTAAAGGTAGAGGTGAAATGAGGATGACAAGAGGAGAGAGGACTGTTATTCTTATAAAGGTTCCATACTAGTAGAGTCAGAGGTCTCTAATGCAGGGTAGTGTCGTGAAGCCAGAGTTGATTTGAGGACCTCTATAGTAGAAGATATTCTGTTTGTATGGATGAGATGACTGCCAGATAAGTGCAGGCCCTGCAATAGGCTATTCTGTGCAGAGAGACCCGTAAATGGTATTATCATATAACCTTAACTGTGCATAAATTGAATCTGAAAACAGACTGTTCTAGTCCCCTGTTGTTAATTGATGAACCACCAACTGTAGCCGCTCTTAACTGTATTCAGTGTATCACATGTTGTTGTTGCTCAGAATCAGGTAAACGTGTATAAAGACCTAAACACAAAGTCACAACAAACAGCAGCCGGCAACCAGTTCTGTCTGCTAGGTTATAGTTAATATTCTAGATCATGGCCATTGGGCACAATTGAAAACGATAAGGGCTAAAGGCTGTTGAAAAGTTGTGATTGAAAATAAATACAAATAAACAAATAAATCTGAGGCCCAGTGCTTCCATTAAAATAGGTGTCGTGATTAGACATTTCGGTTGGACCGTGTGTGCAGTGGACCAATCAAGTGATCTTCATCTTAGAGAAGCGTTTGTTCTGCTAAAACTCCCTCAGGATGCAGCAGCCCTCCCACTCTTTTTCTCTCTATTCCTTACCCATATGAAAACGACTCTGATTTCCTCAGAGTTCAAAACGGTACAGCAGTCAGGCGATAATTGTAGGTCTGAAACAAATGTATTATGGTGACTGTGAATGGGTTCGCGTTGCCTTTATTATAGAATTGACATAGGATGCAGTGACTTCTGAGTAAGGAACACTATCATCTGAGACAGGAATCTAGCACCCACAATGTCCTTATTCTGTCATTTATTTACTTAATTGACTCAAACACATAGCACAAAGCAGCAGTGGTTGCTATGATCAGGGTCATGTGTTTATCAGACGGCGATAAACACATTGTCTTTACCATAATGCTCTGTCTGTATAAAGCATATTGTGAACCAGGTGTGCGCTTATTGGCATCAATCTTCCCATGCCAATATGTTCATTCACATTTCTTAATAATTTTTCCCATTGCATTGATTTCCAGTTCACCGGACATTCAATTAATTTGAAGTGGGGGTGAGAAAGAGAGAGAGAGGAAGAGAGAGAGGAAGAGAGAGAGGAAGAGAGAGAGGAAGAGAGAGAGGAAGAGAGAGAGGAAGAGAGAGAGGAAGAGGGAGAGGAAGAGGGAGAGGAAGAGAGAGAGGAAGAGAGAGAGGAAGAGAGAGAGGAAGAGAGAGAGGGAGAGAGAGAGGAAGAGAGAGAGAGATAGAGAGGGGGGTTGCTGGGCGAGCAGAGGATGGGTGGTACGCCCATGCATTTTTCCCCTTAGGAGATGGCTATTGGTTAGACATTTGTTACCTGCCGGTGCCTCTGTCACTCCCTGCTAGTCCCCAAAACGCTGTTAATGACAAAGCAATGGAGAGGATGGGGGACACCCACCCACTGTCTGTGTGTCCCCTCCATCCTCCCATGCTTCCCCTGTTCTCATTCACCCCTAGTTAACTCACATATTGGGGCGGCAGGGTAGCCTAGTGGTTAGAGTGTTGGACTAGTAACCGGAAGGCTGCAAGCTCAAACCCCCGAGCTGACAAGGTACAAATCTGCTGTTCTGCCCCTGAACAGACAGTTAACCCACTGTTCCTAGGCCGTCATTGAAAATAAGAATTTGTTCTTAACTGACTTGCCTAGTTAAATAAAGGTAATATATATATATTTAAATATCACCCATCCAGACGGAAAGCTGCTCACACAAGACATATTGACATGTAAGGCGAATTGATGGGTAATGTGCATCTACAGGTATTCTAACATGTAATACAATAGAAGTTCATTTCATAAGTCTTTTTCATTCTGTTTCAGAATATAACTAAATGAAGCATACACAGGTAATCTAACATGTATAATTAATTTCACACGTCTTAATGTCTGTAAGCATATGGTCAAATTATATTCACCTGACTCCACTCATAATAGACTTAATTGTTGACAAGGTTAATCCCTTAGAAGTTGTCGTCATTACATCTAGTCAGAGCTACAGAGCTCTGTTTAATGCTGGTAGTAAAGGTACAGTAGAGGTGAAATGAGGATGACAAGAGGACTGTGATTCTTATGCAAGTTCTGTACCAGTAGAGTCAGAGGATTCTAATGCAGGGTAGTGTCGTGAAGCCAGAGGTGATTTGAGGACCTCTATAGTAGAAGATATTCTGTTTTGTATGGATGAGATGACTGCCAGATAAGTGCCGGCACTATAATAGGCTATTCTGTGCAGAGACTCGTGCAGTGTATTATCATATAACCTTAACTGTGCCATAAATTGAATGTGAAAACAGACTGTTCTAGTCCCCTGTTGTTAATTGATGAACCACCAACTGTAGCCGCTCTTAATAACTGTATTCAGTGTATCACATCTTGTTGTTGCTCAGAATCAGGTAAACGTGTATAAGACCTGATTGTCACAAAACCAATAGCCGGTTCTGTCTGCTAGGTTATACAGTAGTTTGTTTTCTAGATCACGGCCATTGGGCACAATTGAATACAATAAGAGTTCAAGGTTGTTGAAATTGTTTTATGAAAAATAAATAAAAAATAAACAAATAACTCTGAGGACCAGTGCTTCTGTAGTAAAAAGAAAATAATCCATTAAATAAATGTTGTAATTAGACATTTCGGTTGGACCGTGTGGTGCAATTGACCAATCAAGTGATCATCTTAGAGAAGAGTTTGTTCTGTTAAAACTCCCTTTGATGCAGCAGCCCTCCCACTATTTTTCTCTCTATTCCTCACCCAATGAAAATGACTCTGATTTCCTCCACTCCAGAGTAATATTTAGGTGTCTTCCGAGGTCACGCCGTCTTCGCTTTCCTCCAAAGGCACCGGCAGAGTTCAAAACAGTACAGCAATCAGGGGATCATTTTAGGTCTGAAACAAATGTATTATGGTGACTGTGAATGCGTTCGCGAAGCCTTTATTATAGAATTGACAGTGTTCCTTACTCAGAAGTCACTGCATCCTATCATCTAAGACAGGAACCTATCCCCCTTTACTTTTTAACGAATGGAAAGAAGCTTCTGAATATGGGTAATTTTTGGCTGAATTTATAATGTGCGCAAATTATGCAGAAACTTTGCTCAGAAATAGCCGCAAGCAGCCATTGAAGTAATTACGATCAATGTCCTTATTCTGTCATTTATTTACTTAATTGACTCAAACACATAGCACAAAGCAGCAGTGGTTGCTATGATCAGGGTCATGTGTTTATGGAGATTAGTCTATGAAAATCATGCGGCGATAAGCCCATTGTCTTTACCATAATGCTGTCTGTCTGTCTACAGTATATCGCAAACCAGGTGTGCGCTTATTGGCATCAATCTTCCCATGCCAATATGTTCATTCACATTTCTTAATACTTTTTCCCATTACATTGATTTCCAGTTCAATGAATTTCAAACTGGACTCGACTATTTATTGATTTATTGAATCCTTCACTAATTGGAATCAAATGAAATCACCAAATTTTCTCATCTAGCTCTGACAAATGTTTTTGTAGTCTGTAGTGGTTATACTGTATGTCTATTCAGTCAAGTGTGACAAGTTTCATCCCCAGAAACGTAAACATCCTTATATAGAAATACTAGGTTGGAAGAAACATTGAGTCTTCTCTCTGTCTGTCTTTAATTGCCTACACAACATGGCACCTTCTGTTTAAAACCCAAGTTAATTCAGGCCCTGTTGGAGGCTTGCCAGCCTTAAATCTTGGCTTTGCCCTGTGCTCGATGCAGGGGCCTGAGCTTTGCCTAAGTGGGGGTGAGAAAGAGAGAGGGAGTGGGAGGGAGCGGGGAGAGAGATTGCCGGGTGGTTCGCCCATGCATCTCTCCCCCAGGAGATGCCTATCGATTAGACATTTGTTAACCGCCGGTGCCTCTGTCATTCCCTGCTAGTCCCCGAAAGGCTGTTAATGGCAAAGCAATGGAGAGGATGAGCACTGCTCAACACCCACCCACTGTCTGCGTGTCCCCTTCATCCTCCCATGCTTCCCCTGTTCTCATTCACCCCTAGTCAACTCACATATCACCCATCCAGACTGAAAGCTGCTTACACAAGACGTATTGAGGCAAATGTAAGACAAATCGATGGGTAATGTACTGTTGCATCTACAGGTATTCTAACATGTAATACCATAGAAGTATTTTTCATTCAGAATATTTAAAAAATGAAGCATACACAGGTATTCTAACATGTATAATAAGTATAATGTATAATAACGTGTATAAAAAGTCTTAATTTCTGTAAGCATATGGTCAAATTATATTCATCTGATTTGACTCATATTGGACTTAATTGTTGACAATGTTAATCCCTCAGAAATGTTTGCCATTACATCTATTCCAACCACAGTCATTAAGTGACTGAGAAGATCTCATTAGCAAAGTCTGTCCATTTACAAACTGTCCTCTGTTCATTACCATTGACAATAGGGTTGCAGAAATATAAAGCTCCATACAAGAGTACAATTATGGAATATTAGTGAACAGCTTTTAACCGTAATGTGCTGCACTGTGTCTGATGTAGGTTAGCATAGAAGATAACTACAGTTTTGCTTGCTTACTTAGGCCCATTACTCCTCAAGGAACATAGGCTATTGATGACTCCTCTACATCACACTCTGTTTTTATACAATCTTCTCATTCTAACCCATGCTGGTTCTCTAGGTGTCTCCCACATGGAAAAATATTATAGTTTACTATAGAATACTACAGTACTTACTATAGAATTCTGAAGTAAACTGCAGTATACTCCACAATGTAGTATCCCTCGATAATGTGTAGTACGTACTAATGAATTCTCTATATAGTTATTTTATTTATTTTTCATGGGCATAAAATCCTGTAAAAACACCAGCAAATCAGCTCCCAGTTATTTTAATTTTGGAAATCTGTTCCGAAGTATTCCCACGCAAAATAAAGAGATATATGTGATCGTATATACAAATGTAAGCAAGGTTTGAAATGATTATGTTTTGGTCAAACGTTATATCTGTTTGGGCTTCTTGTGGTCAATTTGCAGTCTGGCCCCGTGGCCATCCGCTCAAGAACAAAATCGGCCTGTGGATGAATCGAGTTGATGATCTCTGGTGTAGCGCTTATTATAGATTTTTGTAGTATACTTTATACAACCAGTGGGCCTAATCCTGAATGGTGATTGGTTAAAACTGCATTCCAGCCGGTGTCTATTTCAGAAGTTACCACCGGCTAAATCTATGACGTTGAAATGCCTATTTACTCTGTTCCATTTCATTTTGCAATCAGTTGTCTCATCAACCCTGCCAGGAAATGTATAAACTTGATCTCCACTATGAAAAGCATCAAGACATGTTCTCCCATTTCTTTTAACAGTAGAGATTTGTATAAACCTTGCTGTTTGTCTCTCCGACCTTTTCAGTATTGTTTCAATATTGAATTGCGATCTCCAACGTCCCATATAAAGTGAATTTGTCCAAACGAGACTGGATGAATGGGAAAAAGAGATGGCAATAATACCCAGGCATGCAGATTTGGGGAATACTGCATTGAAGGACCTAGAGAAAAGCCCCAACGAAAGAAAAACAGTTAACAATACAAACTGGGCTGCGCGGTGCTTCGAGGGCTGGCTAGCGGAGAAGGAAAAAGTTGTTGACTTCAAAACTGTCACCGAGGAAGAGTTTAACATCCTTCTCCGACAGTTTTATGGAAATGTGCGAAATTGGAAAGGGGAGCAGTACAGCATAAGTAGCTACCTGGCACTCCGTAGTGGGCTCAACCGGTTTCTAAATGACCCACCCATCGGTTGCAGCTGGTGCCTTTTGAAGGACACTGAATTTACCACCTCTATTCATGTATTTCCAGGCAATAGCTAACAGCTAAGAAGGCAGGGTTGATACATCATCAACAGCCACCCTTCCATCACCAATAAGGACATGGCCCAGCTCCAATACTCCCAGGCTCTGAATCCCGGTACACCAAGGGGTCTGGTCCAGAACGTGTGGTTCGACCTCCAGTTACATCTGGGTCTAAGAGGAAAAGAGAGGAACAGACAACTAAAGCCCAACTCATTCCTCGTAAAAACAGACGAGAACGGTCTAAGGTATGTTGTTCATAGCCTGTTTGTGTTATTTCTAAGTTGCACTCGTAATTAGGCTACTGGAAACCAACATTATAACAACGCATTTTTTGTGTCAGATGTGCCACTCTCGCATATAACAAGTCCACTAAGAATCATCTGGACCCAAGGGAGAGGGGAAAGGAGTCCAAGAGGGGATTCATGTTCGAGCAGCTAGGGAACCGACTATGCCCGGTGGCATCACTTGATAAATATCTATCGAAATGCCCGGAGAACGCCCTTGCATTTTATCTCCACCCAAGGAGAGGAGAGTGTATCGGGGAATTGATCTGGTACACGTCAGAGCCGAATGGGCGTGAACTATCTGGCAGCACTTCTACCCAAGAAATGCAGGGCAGCGGGAACAACTACATACACAAATCACAGCGTCAGGACCACGACAGTCCAGAAACTGGCCAATGCTGGTTTAGAAGCGAGGGAGATTATGTCAGTGAGTGGGCATCGGTGTGAAGGTTCGCTCCATAGCTACTGGCGACCCTCACTGACAGAAAACGCTGGAGCAACATCCTGGCCGGAAACAGAGAGAACACTGCAGCACCATCAACACCCAAAAGGCTGCAGCAAGGCAGCAGAAGTAGTAGCACAGACTCCATCCAGGGGAATGTACAGATAAATGTGACATACAATAAGTGGCTATAGCTATGTCAACTGTGGTGGATAACAAAGAGAATGTATGGTTTAATTGATTAAAATCAGCTCTAATGAATGTCATGTGAACAGTGTCCTGACAAGAGAGCACATTTTCTCTGCTAGGCAAAGTCACGCATCACAAGCTCATTGTTATGCATGTATCCAAATACATATAACTAGAAAACAGCTTAAACAAATGCAAATGCAGCTACTTTGATATTATTCTGGCTGCACTTTTTGGCGTGACTGTTCAGTGCATTCGGATAGTATTCAGACCCCTTGACTTTTTCCACATTACGTTATGCATTACGTTATGCTACTTATTCTAAAATTGATTAAATGCACATTTTCCTCAGCAATCTACACACAAAACCCCATAATGACAAAGCGAAAACAGGTTTTTGGAAATGTTTGCAAATGTATATAATACAAAAAACAGAAATACTTTATTTACATACCTGTGGTAAATTCAATTGATTGGACATGATTTGGAAAGGCACACACACCAGTCTATACACGGTCCCACAGTTGACAGTGCATGTCAGAGCAAAAACCAAGCCATGAGATCAAAGGAATTGTCCGTACAGCTCCGAGACAGGACTGTGTCGAGGCACAGATCTGAGGAAGGGTACCAAAAATATTCTGCAGCATTGAAGGTCCCCAAGAACACAGTGGCCTCAATCATTCTTAAATGGAATAAGTTTGGAACCACCAAGGCTCTTCCTAGAGCTGGCCGCCCGGCCAAACTGAGCAATCGGGGGAGAAGGGCCTTGTTCAGGGAGATGACCAAGAACCCGATGGTCACTCTGACAGAGTTCTAGAGTTCCTCTGTGGAGATGGGAGAACCTTCCAGAAGGACAACCATCTCTGCAGCACTCCACCAATCAGTAAAAGGCACATGACAGCCTACTTGGAGTTTGCCAAAAGGCACGTAAAGACTCTCAGACCATGATTCTCTGGTCTGATGAAACCAAGATTGAGCTCTTTGGCCTGAATGCCAAGCATCATGTCTGGCGGAAACCTGGCACCATCCCAACGGTGAAGCATGGTGGTGGCAGCATCATGCTGTGGGGATGTTTTTTAGCGGCAGAGACTGGGAGACAAGTCAAGGCAAAGTACAGAGAGCTCCTTGATGAAAACCTGCTCCAGAGCGCTCAGGACCTCAGACTATGGTGAAGGTTCACCATACAACAGGACAACGACCCTAAGAACACAGTCAAGACAACGCAGGAGTGGCCCAGCCAGAACCTGGACTTGAACCCAATCTAACATTTCTGGAGACACCTGAAAATAGCTGTGCATCAACGCTCCTCATCCAATCTGACAGAATTTGAGAGTATCTGCAGAGAAGAATGGGAGAAACTCCACAAATACAGGTGTGCCAAGCTTGTAGCTTCATACCCAAGAAGACTCAATGCTTTAATCGCTGCCGAAGGTGCTTCAACAAAGTACTGTGCAAGGGTCTGAATACATATGTAAATGTGAAATTTGTTTTTTTATTTTAATAAATTAGCAAAAAAATTAACTTGTTTTTGCTTTATTATTATTGGGTATTGTGTGTACAGTAGATTGAAAAAATGATTTAATTCATTTTAGAATAAGGCTGTAACATAACAATATGTGGAAAAAGTCAAGGGGTCTGAATACTTTCTGAATGTTGGTAACCCCTTGAATAAAAGTTATAATTCCCTCGAAGCCGTTGTTTGCAGGATATATTGGCATGCTTTGCAACACCTGTGCCAACATATTCTCCAAACACCGGCTTCTCTGACATCACTTAAATAGAATTCTATACTTCACACTGGAGTATCCCTCAATCATGTAGTGCTTATTATAGAAGTGTGTAATATTCTGTAGAATACACTCCACACTGCAGTACCTTTCAGTCATTACTGTTTTTCTCAATTGTGTACAAACAATTTCTGGATCTGTGTTGAAATGTATAGAACACCTGATCATTTTCTTGCCTTAGTACCTGACTTGCATGTATTATACCACCGTTTGCAAAACATTGAATACAGAAGTGAACAGTAAATGAAACATTTACTGTTAAATGTTTTATTCACACAATAATGTGTGCAATTGTGTTCACTGTTTCAGTCGAGTAGTAAATAGTACTGCACACAATTCTAAGTCATCCCATCAGTGTCATTTCATGTACAATATATGGAAAGATCTAAGCAATGGGGACCGGCTAATTTACAATATTAGGGACATGCAGAGAATTTAGGTTACTTCTAACTTTGGGTTACACCTAAATCATCTCCAACATTGGGACATTCCATTTCAGAGTTTTGCTCTGGTGTGGATTTAGGCCTATACATTCCTATCAATTATACAACGGGTGGGTCTAATCCTGAATGCTGATTGGTTAAAAGCGCATTCCAACTGTGTCTATTCCACAAATTACCACCGGCTAAATCTATGACGTTATTATACCTATTTACTACGTTCCATCTGACTGCGCTATCAACTGTCTCATCAGCCCAGGCAGGGAAGTTATAAATTTGATCTCCACTATAAAAAAACATCTAGACATGATCTCACATTTCTTTTAGACTAACACGGAACCCAAACCGGCTGCGCGTGTGCGCCATCGTGCATACATTTATTTTGCGCCCCCACACCAAGCGCGGTCACGACACGCAGGTTAAAATATCAAAACAAACTCATTAATTACATTAATTTGCGGACAGATCGAAAAGCATTAAACATGTATGGCTAGTTAGCTTGCACTTGCTAGCTAATTTGTCCTATTTAGCTAGCTTGCTGTTGCTAGCTAATTTGTCCTTGGATATAAACATTGAGTTGTTATTTTACCTGAAATCGACCTGTTCCGACAATTAACCCACACATAAAACGGCCAACAGAATCATTTCTAGTCATCTCGCCTCCCAGGCTTTTTCATCTTTGAATTTATATGGTGATTGGGATCTACACTCTTACCACGACAACCGGCAAAACATTTAGTCTTTCAATAAGCTACGTGGGTATAACCAATGAGAAAATGGCACGTGGGTACCTGCTTCTATAAACCAATGAGGAGATGGGAGAGGCAGGACTTTCAGCTCGATCTGCGTCAGAAATAGAAAGGAGTTCTATTTTAGCCCATGGCAACGCAGACGCTCGTTGGCGTGTGGGTACAGTATTGAATTAACATGGATTTCTAAATTTATTTTGTGACGCTCGCACACGCGACGTGTCAGGTCTGGTCAGCATGTAACATTTCGTTTTCAACAGCAGAGATTTGTATACATTTTGCTGTCTGTCTCCCCCTGACATTTGCAACATTGCTTCAATATTCAAATTCGATCTCCAACTGTCCTGCTTCTATAAACCAATGAGGATGAACGCGTATGGGTCGGGACGGGAGAGAGGCAGGCAGCGTTTCTCAGCCAGTCGAAAGCATGAATCAGCTGGCATTACGGATATATACAAAGAAATGTCAATTGAAAAAAGGTAAAACGATCGAAATGCAGCTAGTTTGCAGTCATTCCAGCTTCAGTTTGAAGTTATTGTGCTAGCTGTGTTGGCTAGCTACTCTGAACAACAGTGTCCTAACGAGAGCACATTTTATATTCAAGGCAAAATCGTGCCTCAGTAGCTCATTGTTATGGATGTATCCAAATAAATATCACTAGAACACATCTTGAACAAATGCAGCTACTGTTTGACGTGACTGTAAGTTAGTCATAGTTGGCAAGCAAGGGATAAGAACGTTGCCAGCCAGTATGACAATGGAACATTTAGGACTGACGACTGGGTCGCGTCTCTAGCAACCGAACCAATAGAACGAACGACCAGCCGGCTTGGGTAGCAACCCTAGCTTTGTTTCGGGACTATATCTTGTGGAAGGATGACATAGTATTAATACATTCATCAAAATAACCTTTTTAATTCAAATCTGTCAATCAATATTTGAATATGTTGGTCACCTATTGTATAAAAGTCGGCATTGTCACTTAATTGTATTCCTCCATTGTATTCACCTTTCCTTAGTTCCATTTTCGATTGTGTTTCTGGGCACCAATGGAAAGTCTTAAACTATGAGCAAACCAACCTTTGTATTGAATACATGGAATTGGATTGTGATGATAATGAATGAATCCTGCCACAATGTGCTATAATATTATATTTGATGTGTATGAAATTGTTTGGTGAAATAGGCATAAAAGGAGAGTAATTACCCATAATTCTGCACATTTGGGTAGTTCCAATTTTAATCATCATGCCTGCAAGTACAATTATTGTCTATTGATCTACTCTGGATTTTTAGAACGGAATAATTTTCTGTTTTGTCTGTTTGGACTCGAGATAAGTATGGCTGCGTTAGTCTTTGCAGGAAGTCGTGATGTTTTGATTAATGTATTTGCAATTTTGAAGGTATAATAAAGTTTTGAGGAATCTATGTTTTGAGAAAGCAGCTACATTTTGAAAAGGCATTTACTGTTTTGCAAAAGGCAACAGAATTATGTGTCTTGCGGACTGTGTTTTGAAAATCGACAACATAGTACATACTATAGTTTACCATAGTATACTGTCACCCCCTCCCTAGGAGAGGGGTGACCTTGATAATTTATTGTTAAAACGAGAGGCTGCCTGGATCTTTAATCTAAAGACCCTTGCGCCCTTCGGTCTCAACGTAGACTTTGATCTGAAGCCATTCTTGTGATTATTGTGACTTTGCCATTGTAATTGTGTGTAAACTTGTATAGTCAAATTAATCTATGATCGTATGCTATCCATTTGTTTGTATGCTGTTCTTTGTATGACATTTTAAAATTTGATTATTCACCAATGATATTAGGCCACTCCTGGCCATGATTACAGACACCTGTGTCTTTTGACGCTATATAAACGAGTCATCCCGTAGTGTTTGTGATTATACCCTGATGAAGACAGCTTGGCTGTCGAAACGTTGGTATTACATTTTTGCATCTGAGCTCCAAGAGTGTGCGGCTCTCTTTTATTTTCAAGTGTGCTATGGTAGACCTACAAATAAATGAATGTGTACTATGAGTATTGTAAATAATGTAATTTATTCATCCATATTACTCTACTGTGCAATGACAATCATGAACACAAGTAATGTGTTGTACTGTAAATATGTAGCCATTGGAAAAATCTGCTGTATCATGGTGGAAAGCTGGAAATCATCCCATGAATGACATAATTTTATACTTAGTGCAGCAGTGTACTGTAGAGAATAGGGTGCCATTAAGGACACAGGCCTTGTCCAGTCTTGGTTAGCCTTTCATTTCAATAGATTGGATGCATTTGGAAGCACAACGGAGGCCGAAGACCTATGCATCAGTGTTTCATTGATATCACTTTCTCATTACGCCAATATATTTCTTAATAGTTTAGGATCAATGATCAGTGGATTTTCATCAAAGTGAGTTCAAGCGCTTACTGGTCTCAATGCGAGTGTAGCGAAATGCTTGTGCTTCTAGTTCCGACAGTGCAGTAATATCGCAGTAATATCTAACAAGTAATCTAACAATTCCCCAACAACTACCAAATACACACAAATCTAAAGGGATGGAATAAGAATATATACATATACATATATGGATGAGCGATGGCAGAGTGGCATAGGCATGATGCAACAGATGGTATAGAGTATGAGTAATGCAAGATATGTAAACATTATTAAAGTGGCATTGTTTAAAGTGACTAGTGATCCTTGTATTAAAGTGGCCAATGATTTGAGTCTCTATGTAGGCAGCAGCCTCTCTGTGCTAGTGATTTCTGTTTAGCAGTCTGATGGCCTTGAGATAGAAGCTATTTTTCAGTCTCTCGGTCCCAGCTTTGATGCACCCGTACTGACCTCGCCTTCTGGATGGTAGCGGGGTGATCATGCAGTGGCTCAGGTGGTTGTTATCCTTGATGATCTTTTTGGCCTTCTTGTGACATCGGGTGATGTAGGTGTCCTGGAGGGCAGGCAGTTTGTCCCCAGTGATGCGTTGTGCAGACCACACCACCCTCTGGAGAGCCTTGCAGTTAAGGGCGGTGCAGTTGCCGTACCAGACGGTGATACAGCCCGACAGGATGCTCTCAATTGTGCATCTGTAAAAGTTTGTCTGAGTTTTTGGTGACAAGCCCAATTTCTTCAGCCTCCTGAGGTTGAAGAGGCGCTGTTGTGCCTTCTTCACCACACTGTCTTAAAACTGTCCACCTTCTCCACTACTGTCCCTTCGATGTGGATAGGGGGGTGCTCCCTCTGCTGTTTCATTAAGTCCACGATCATCTCCTTTGTTTTGTTGACATTGTGTGAGAGGTTGGTTTCCTGACTCCACACTCCGAGTGCCCTCACCTCCTCCCTGTAGGCTGTCTCGTCGTTGTTGGTAATCAAGCCCAGTACTGTTGTGTCGTCTGCAAACTTGATGAACGAGTTGGAGGCGTGCATTGCCACGCAATCATGGGTGAACAGGGAGTACAGGAGGGGGATGAGCATGCACCCTTGTTGGGCCCCGGTGTTGAGGGTCAGCGAAGTGGAGATGTTGTTTTCTACCTTCACCACCTGGGACGGCCCGTCAAAGTCCAGGACCCAATTGCACAAGGTGGGGTTGAGACCCAGGGCCTCCAGTTTAATGATGAGCTTGGAGGGTACTCTGGTGTTGAATGCTGAGCTGCAGTCAATGAACAGCATTCTTACATAGATATTCCTCTTATTCAGCTGGGATAGGGTAGTGTGATGGCAATTGCATCGTCTGTGGACCTGTTGGGGCGGTATACAAACTGAAGTGGGTCTAGGGTGGCAGGTAAAGTGGAGGTGATATGATCCTTTACTAGTCTCTCAAAGCACTTCATGATGACAGAAGTGAGTTCTACGGAGATATTTAAATGTGTGAATAAGATGTTGTGTATATATTTCTGTATGGCGAGCCTGCGGTTTGATTTAACCCATGGATATTTAAATATGTAAAGACAATGGTGTGTGTGTGTGTAGGATGAGGCGGGTGACCGTTATAACTCTGTAGTAGGCCCCAGGTCTGACCTCGAACAGCATGGTTTTGGATTCACTTTCATGCCCGCTGTCAAAGTGTAATTAAATATAGATTCTCTGGGTTCACCTTGGTTTCTTCTAACCAGTGTCAAACCGCTACTCCTCTCATTTCAATAGAGCTGCAGTTTTAGTTTAAGATATGTTTTGTGGTCTCGACAAACAATGTCTGTATGGACTTTGCTTTGTGCACAGGGGCATTGTCATACTGAAACAGGAAAGGTCCTGCCACAAAGTTGGAAGCACAGAATCGCCTAGAATGTCATTGCATGCTGTAGCGTTAAGATTTCCCTTCACTGGAACTAAGGGACCTAGACCAAACCATGAAAAACAGCCCCAGACCATTATTCCTCCTTCACCAAACTTGACAGTTGCCATTATGCGTTCAGCAGGTAGCGTTCTCCTGGCAACCACCAAAGCCAGATTAGTCCGTCGGACTACCAGATGGTAAAGTGTGATTCATCGCTCCAGAGAACGCGTTTCCACTGCTCCAGCGTCCAATGGCGGCGAACTTTACACCACTCCAGCCGACGCTTGACATTGCCCATGGTGATCTTAGGCTTATGTGCGGCTGCCCGCTAATGGAAACCCATTTCATTAAGCTCCCGAAAAACAGTTATTGTGCTGAAGTTTCTTCCAGAGGCAGTTTGGGACTCGGTAGGGAGTGTTGCATGCAACGCTCTTCAGCACTCGGCGGTCTTGTTCTGTGAGATTATGTGGCCTACCACTTCGCGGCTGAGCTGTTGTTGCTCCTAGACATTTTCACTTCATCGTAACAGAACTTACAGTTGACCGGGGTGTGGCTGAAATAGCCAAATTCACTCATTTGAAGGGTTGTTCACATAGGGCAGCTGTGGCCTGGTGTGGTCCTCAAACCTCCCCTCTGGGACCCCCAGACTTTTACCAATTCTTGAATAGTTTAAATACATGGAACAGCTGGGGGTCCCCGAGGAGAGGTTTGAGGACCACTGCATTAGATCACACCAGGCCACAGCTGCTGGTATTTAAATAGAGTAGTGAGTGAAGCTAGAGTAAAACTCCAAAACACATCTTCTCAGTTTCCTCACAGCAGAGATTTCAGGTTTACTTTGGTGTATGTTCAATGTGGGACCATGATAATTCAGGTAGAGCAGAGTTGTCGCTCGGGGCAGGGAGGAATGATTTGGCGAGCAAAGATATCAGGCGAGATAGTGGTATCTCCGTGCATTAAACACAGACCCAAGGGTGACCCCGGCCTGGGCCGGCGCCATCAGCTATAGCGGTACTGTGATTCAGTTTACATGAGCATCCTGAATCACCAGCCATTCTCTTTTATGGGAGCTGCTGATACTGCTACTGCTTTCAAGTGGAACAGCAAAAGCCCTCTGACTCTCTGAATAGCGATGCTGTTTTAATAATGCATCTGCAACCTGCCGAAGGTCAGTTGAGGTCTCAGTTGTAGTACTGAAGATATCTTCTGTATTCCAGAAGGGGACTCCAGGCACTCTGATGCAGAACATTCTGTTTGGTATGGAGTCAATTCCCCAAAGTGTCTCAACAGTCAATGTTGTCAAGGGAATGATGGAAGTGTGACAGTAATGTTATCTGTGCCACCAACAACTAGTATTCTAGTTTTGTTGTGTCAAGACAAGTCAGTCATTTTTTGTTGCTCTTTTCGCTGCCATTTCTGCTTCTGAGTTATTTTTCATTGTTTCTCACTTTTTTCAGATGTAATGCATTAAAAAAACATACAGTAGAACAGTTGCAGCCACTAAAAAAGTGGCTCCAAAAAAAGAATTGTACCATGCATTGCAGCAAATGTTTTGCCAATATCGTAAGGCAACCTAACTTTTAAAATACCGCAACTGTTATTCTATGTTGATGCTGTGTGACTCTCCCTTGCTGTCATGCTGGATCAACATGTAGTGGGCACTCTCTTATCAGACCTATATAGCACACCAATTCATTGAGCAATGGTTGGCTGGCCCTGCTGTGACTGTGTCCTTTAATTTGTATAGCAATATTTGTCATATTGTATAAAGTAGTTGTTCTCAATGTTCTGTGGTTACTAAACCACCATCACATGTTGCTCTGCTTAAAGTACATCGTCAGGTGCAACTGATCATTAGGCCAATGTTCTCATTAGTCTTCCCAACTACTCCACGTGGCTAGGCCCAGGGGTACTAGTATCCCAGGCTGAGAACCAAGGGTCTCTAGTTTGGACTCAAACTCCTACAAATATTCAACTCAACACCACACGTCTCATCTGCATAGTAAGGAATCACACATGAAGATGCATATCCTCTCTAACACCGCAGTTCTTTTGGTTGCTAAATTGTAGATTCAACTCATGGCAGTTGTACAGTGGCATGCAAATAAACACAGTCTCCTTGAGATGTTTGATTGAACTGACAGTTGTAATGAGCGCTTGGCGTGGATTCAGAGTGTGCTTCTGACATCCTGACACATCCATGACTGACAGCTTTGATATTTATGTTTGTAGTTATCCTTCTCCTGACAGCTGTTTGCAAACATGGCGACCATCAAAACGCTCTGATATTTGACATCAAGGCTTCTTCCTTATCTGCCTGTCAGATGTCAGGCTACTTTACCTCACAACAATATGACCAATACGTCGGGAAACCTGATCACCTTTGTCAAAAACCATGTCTCACCATTCAACACTTGAATCTTGACGTAAAAGGTTGGAGTCGATCATCTTGGAGGTCTCATCCGATAGACTATCACAGGTTCTGCATTCAGGGGTGAGCGATTTCTTCCCAGCTAGTCAGTCAGTAGGCCATTTACCACAATCAGTATCTGTGCGGAGACAGGGTCAATGGCTCCTGTATTTACAGCCATTCGCAGACCCTGCCCTCTCCAAGCTGCATCCTCTTGATGTGTGTTGACTCCCCAGCTGATCTATTCATCTCCCAGGATTGAAACACAGGCAGTATTTCAGCATGCTTACTTACTGGTAGCCCAATCCCAGACACCACTGCCAGATCTGCTTAGAGATTACATTGTAGCGTTGACACGACATGCAGCAGACGTTCCAGACTCTGCTGAGAATGTTACTATTCAGCCCTCCGCCACAGAGAGAGATCAGCCGCTCATATAACTAACAGTCTGTCACCACTTCATTTGGTTCGGGGCCTTGTGCCCTATTAAATTAAACCGTCCCGCCACTTTTTAATTAGTTCACACACGTGTGTGTGGATCGGTGGATTTGTGTGAGGCACTAGTTATACCAGTTGGGTAGTCAAGTCGGCGCTAGCGGCTTGTTCTGAAACCGGTTTCATGTTGCAGTGTGATTAATTATGCACTGCAGATCTGTTATGATGATCATGCTGGGAGTTTCAGCTCCTTTTTTTAATCCCTGTCTCCTAGAGAATAATGACACTTCTTTAAGTGGAGTAAACAAAAAGGAACATTTCAACAAAACATGACATATTATGTCACCCCCCTATTGAGAATGTGCCTACAACACTTTTAATGGCCTGTCTGGGTTTTCGTGGCAGTACTTGACTCTTGGTAATCTAGCAACTGTTTCCTCATACGCCAATTACCACAGCTGCAGAATGAGACTTAAGGAGAGTTACCTTGTAGCGTCTTTCACATAGCCATATTGAGAGCAGCAAGTGACATGTGTCCCACTGTCACCGTATGGTTTGTTGCTCCAGGGGTTGTTCATATATGGATGTAAACACAAGACTTCCTCTCACCATCAGCAGAAGTTATCTGTTTGGGAAAAGAGCAGGTTTGTTTCCTTTCCACAGTGTGCACTAGACTAGAGAGACTTGTGTCATTCTCGTCGACAGCCCATTAATGTGGCCCGACTCCATCAACTGCTCCACGGCAACTCGCTGAGGCCCCCTCTCCTCTCATTCGCCTATTCAGCCGGGGCAGGCCGCTGTGCATGACCCATGACAAGCTACCCAAGTTGATTGGCCATAATTGCATTCAGGAAAATGTATTCAGCTTTGTGTGGTTTTTTTCTCTAATTGTTGTTTTCCTGCTGCGATCAAGGAAATACGGAGCATGTTCAGAGGGAGCCTGGCCTGTAATGAACTCTTGGGCTAAACGCTGTCTGGCTTACTGATGCGTCCTGATGTTTGACACATTGTTTTTCAAGACTTTACGTAAGCTAACAGAGATCAGGGAACAATGGACAAGAGTCTAGGGTTGTGTCCCATAGTAGAGAATAGGATGCCATTTGGGACACCCTAGTAATACGGACATGCAACAAGGCCATATAAATAAATCGGATTAGCCTTGAAACTGGCTCATTGTATGATGATCATTTCTCTCCCCCTTCCCTACTCACTGGGGGACCTGCGTGACAGCTGTTATTTGCGTACAGTTTTTCCGGAAACCTCTTGAGAAAGTCCACCTTGAGAAATATGCTGGCAGGTGTGATGTTTCAAAACGAATACTCTCTATGTTAATCAGTAGATAAAGTGAGCAGTTAGTTGGTATCTTTGCCTGTTATCGTACTCAACCACACATGCTGACTTACTACTTTAGGTGAAGGATGTGATATTCGGTCAGATCATAATGTCAACACACACCTGGTAAAGAATGGAGCCCTTGAGCTGCAGGTGATTTTGCCAATTGAATATATTGATGTCTGATGTGGCAATTGTATTTAATGCGATGATCCTTTTCTTTGTGCATAGTGGATTTATGTAGCTGCTATTGACACTTTGTAATGTCAAATTTGTGAAATAAACCATTATCTCTATTGTTCACAATTGTACGCGTTAGAAAAATAGTGGAAAAAATTGCGGTATGTATTTCACTACTTGACCAGATCCTCATTACAGAGACGGACACAGTTCAGTCTGCTTCATTTCCTATTTGATCCAGCGATATGACCATAGATAAGTAAGCCATAGTCTATAACTAGGGCCCAGAGTTTTTCCTGATCAGGTCACATGATTATTGAACACACCGGGACCTAGAACAACTAATAGCAGTGAGTAACTCAGGATATAGATAAAGAGTATACAATTGGTTACTTTCTAATTCTATACAATTACATTTATTTGATAAGAGCCTCCAAAATATATACAGTGCATTTGGAAAGTATTCAGACCCCTTGACTTTTTCCACATTTTGTTACGTTACAGCCTTTATTCTAAAATTATTATTTTTTTAAATGTCCTCAATCTACAAACAATACACCATAATGACGAAGCGAAACCAGGTTTTTAGAATATAGAAATTTATTTATATTTAGAAATATGACGTTTACATAAGTATTCAGACCCTATACTCAGTACTTTGTTCAAGCACCTTTGGCAGCGATTACAGCCTCAAATCTTCTTGTGTTTGATGCTACAAGCTTGGCAAACCTGTATTTGAGATCCTCTCAAGCTTTGTCAGGTTGGATGGGGAGCATCTCTGTACAGATATTTTCAGGTATCTCTAGATATGTTTGATCGGGTTGAAGCCCGAAGTCACTTATGCGTTGTGGTTGCTGTGTGCTTAGGGTCATTGACCTGTTGGAAGGCGAAACTTCACCCCAGTCTGAGGTCCTGAGTGCTCTGGAGCAGGTTTTAATCAAGGATCTCTCTGTACTTTGAGCTGTTCATCTTTCCTCTCGATCCTGACTAGTCTCCCAGTCCTTGCCGCTGAAAAACACCAGCATGATGCTTACCACCATGCTTCGTCATAGGGATGGTGCCAGGTTTCCTCCATACGTGACACTTGACATTCAGGTCAAAGATTTCAATCTTGGTTTCATCAGACCAGAGAATCTTCTTTCTCATGGTCAGAGTCCTTTAGGTGCGTTTTGGCAAACTCCAAGTGTGCTGCCATGTGATTTTTACAGAGGAGTGGCTTCTGTCTGGCCACTCTCCTAATAAAGCCTGATGGGTGGTGCTGCAGAGATGGTTGTCCTTCTGGAAGGTTCTTCCATCTCCACAGAGGAACTCTGGAGCTCTGTCAGAGTGACCATGAGGTTCTTGGTCACCTCCCTGACCAAGGCCCTTCTCTCCCCCGATGGCTCAGTTTGGCCGGGCGGCCAGCTCTAGGAAGAATCTTGGTGGTTCCAAACTTCTTCCATTTAAGAATGATGGAGGCCACTGTGTTCTTGGGGACCTTCAATTCTGCAGAATTTTTTTGTTACCCTTCCCCAGATCTGTGCCTGGACACAATCCTGTCTCGGAGCTCTACGGACAATTCCTTCGACCTCATGGCTTGGTTGTTGGCTGACATGCAGTGTCAACTGTGGGACCTTATATAGACAAGTATGTGCCTTTCCAAATCATGTCCAATCAATTGAATTTACCACAGGAGAAAGGATGATCAATGGAAACAGGATGCACCTGAGCTCAATTTCGAGTATCATAATAGCAAAGGGTCTGAATACTTATGTAAATAATACATCTTTATTTTTTTGCAAAACTGTCCGAAAACCTGCTTTTGGTTTGTCATTGTGTGTAGATAAAGGCACTTTATTTTTTTTTAGATTAAGTCTGTAACGTAACAACATTTGGAAAATGGGTTAGGGTTAGGGTTAGGGTTAGAATTTGTGACTTGAGAATCACACCCTTGATTATGGTTAATTTCAGTTCTTGTGAAAGTTAATAATAATGCTTTTTCTAATCAGGGAAGTGCAATGTAGCGTACCAGATAAACGAATAAGGCCTATACTTTGAGGCTGCGGTGAAGATAGATGGTAGTTGCTTTGTGTTCTCAGTGTGTGTGTGTGCTTGCGTGCGGATGTGTGTGTGCATGAGTCTGTGTCTGTGCGTGCCTGCGTGTATGTGTTCAGATGCCTGTGAACATGTGTATGCCCGCGTCATAGATTCTATTTATATCATTTTTATATGGTCAAACCAGAATGAATTTGGATCAGATATAGTTTGATTTCACACAAGAGTGACTATCATGTGGAACAGGTGCTAAGCTGATCCAGGATCAGAATCTGTGATCATGGGCAAAAACACAAACTAATACATGTGTGCCTGTCTTCATGTTAACGTGTGTAGGATCCAGGCTTCTATATAATTCCTACATCCATGTGTTATGTTCTCCAGGTGGCTGTGACAGAGGAACCCCCGGGGCAGGACCCATGAGGAGTCATAGAAGATGCTCGCAGCCTGGGCGCCTCTGCTCCTCTTAGCCATGTGGGTGAGATGTTCCTCCGCTGGGCCGCTCTCCTTCAGAATAGGTGAGTAGTCTGATCTCTGACCCTGCATGGCTGGAGGGCACAACTCACCTCTCCTCACTCCCTATTCAAAAGACGACATCACAAGAACTCCTCTATGTGTAATTCTAGGCCTGGCTGAGACTTGCTCTGACAGCTGATTGCTTCTTCATTGCATCTCAGCAGCACTTTGACCAGAGGTCGGTATCACTCCAATTGTACTGTAACAAGAAGAGGCGGTATTTTCTGAATGTTATATTCTGTCTGTTTCTGCCTGTCAGAGTGCAGAGTACTTTCTTGTGTGCAACCGAGTATCTTAACCAAACGGCTAGATAATCAAATTTTCTGCTACCATTTCCCGAGCCGCAGTGAAAAAAAGAGTGTCAAAATGAGTCATGATATTATACTTTGCCGTAATTGAGTGTTAGCTGGGAAAACCAGTTACCAGAGTGCTTTGCGTTCTTATTTAGACACATTTTAGTGTATGGTGTTTACAGGCCCATACTTGTTTTCACACTGAGATGAGAGTGAGGAGAGAGGGAGGACAGGGGTCCTAATCTCATTACGTTAATTTGCCAATCCGTAGCCGGCTATCCGCCAGGCGTAGAGCTTGGTCTGGGGCAGCAGTGACCTAGACATCTCTCTCTTACAGCAGCAGAGGCCACCTCAACATGGGCTGATTTCTAACAGCAATCACTCTGACAGCAGGAGATGGACAGACAGACGGTGCTGCTGTTGGTAGAGTCCAAGTAGAGAGTTTCAAGAGATGGGGCTCTGTAGTTTGGCTCTGCCGACCGTGTTTATGAGAGAGTGTATTATTGACATGGCAGGGTACGGGAGCTGTGATTGAAATCATAGGCGTTGAGGCTAACAGCAGCATAACAGCAGTCTATATTTATTTCTACAGTAGCATATCTTTAAAAACATCATGTATATTGGGTAGCAAGCCGTGCAGGGATCAGAGAAAGGTCTGACACGGTGAATGTGCCTTGCCGATCAATTATTAACGCGCCCAATATGCTTGCAGCGGAACTTCTCAGTTTGCTTCAGCCATCTCCATGTGATCGTGACAGGGAACAACAAACACACAGCTCCCCAGCTAGCACATTTGGTTCCTTGGAAGTTGCGGAAACGTACGTTTTTGATTTCCCATTGGTTCTGGGAACGAAGTGAAAAGTTTCCTGACCAGTAAGACGGAACGTTTTTAAACATTCTGAGAACGGAAAGTGTAGATTATTTGGAGGCTTTCTTAAAACGTTAACTGAATCTTTTAAGACAGTTGAAGTCGGAAGTTTACATACACATTAGCCAAATACATTTAAACTCAGTTTTTCACAATTCCTAACATTTAATCCTAGTAAAAATTCCCTGTCTTTCATCACATTCCCAGTGGGTCAGACGTTTACATACACTCAATTAGTATTTGGTAGAATTGCCTTTAAATTGTTTAACTTGTGTCAAATGTTTCGGTTAGCCTTCCACAAGCTTCCCACAATAAGTTGGTCTTTAAAATGGTGTATAATACTTATATGTTCGAGGAATTTTAATTATGAGATATCTGTTGTTTGAATTTGGCGCCCAGCACTTTCACTGGCCGGTTGTCATATCGATCCCATTAGCAGGATTTCAGCCGTAAGAAGTTTTAAACAGCTTGGAAAATGTCATGGCTTTAGAAGCTTCTGATAGGATAATTGACATCATTTGAGTCAATTGGAGGTGTACCTGTGGATGTATTTCAAGGCCTACCTTCAAACTCAGTGCCTCTTTGCTTGACATCATGGAAAAATCAAAAGAAATCAGCCAAGAACTCAGAAAAAAATGTAGACCTCCACAAGTCTGCTTCATCCTTGGGAGCAATTTCCAAACGCCTGAGTGTACCACGTTTATCTGTACAAACAATAGTACGCAAGTATAAACACAATGGGACCACGCAGCTGCCATACTGCTCAGGAAGGAGACGTGTTCTGTCTCCTAGAGATGAACGTACTTTGGTTGCAAAAAGTGCAAATCAATCCCAGAACAACAGCAGAGGACCTTGTGAAGATGCTGGAGGAAACGGGTACAAAAGTATCTATATCCACAGTAAAGCGAGTCCTATATCGACATAACCTGAAAGGCCGCACAGCAAGGTTGATTCAGCTGCTCCAAAACCACCATAAAAAAGCCAGATTACGGTTTGCAACTGCACATGGGGACAAAGATTGTACTTTTTGGAGAAATGTCCTCTGGTCTGATGAAACAAAAATAGAACTGTTTGGCCATAATAACCATCGTTATGTTTGGAGGAAAAAGGGAGAGGCTTGCAAGCCGAAGAACACCATCCTAACCGTAAAGCATGTAGGTGTCCATATCATGTTGTGGAGATGCTTTGCTGCAAGAGGGACTGGTGCACATCACAAAATAGATGGCACCATGAGGCAGGAAAATTAGGTGGAAATATTGAAGCAACATCTCAAAAAATCAGTCAGGAAGTTAAAGCTTGGTTGCAAATGGGTCTTCCAAATGGACAATGACCCCAAGCATACTTCCAAAGTTGTGGCAAAATGGCTTAAGGACAACAAAGTCAAGGTATTGGAGTGGCCATCACAATGCCTTGACCTCAATCTGAACTGAAAAAGCGTGTGTGAGCAAGGAGGCCTACAAACCTGATTCAGTTACACCAGCTCTGTCAGGAGGAATGGGCCAAAATTCACCCAACTTATTGTGGGAAGCTTGTGGAAGGCTACCCGAAACTTATGACACAAGTTAAACAATTTAATGGCAATGCTACCAAATACTAATTGAGTGTATGTACACTTCTGACCCACTGGGAATGTGATGAAAGAAATAATAGCTGAACTAAATAATTCTCTCAACTATAATTTTTACCCAGATTAAATGTCAGGAATTGTGAAAAACAGTTTAAATGTATTTGGCTATGGTGTATGTAAACTTCCGACTTCAACTGTATGTTGGCTGGTGATATGGATGTGATACGGATTCCCACTTGCACTTTGAAAAGCAATGATGTCGAGGTGAGTGAAATACGAATGATTCCATGCTGCCTCATGGTGTCACGTTCTGATGTTTATTTCCTTTGTTTTGTCTTTATTTAGTATGGTCAGGGTGTGAGTTGGGGTGGGCAGTCTATGTTTGTTTTTCTATGTTGGTTTTTGTGTTCAGCCTAGTATGGTTCTCAATCAGAGACAGGTGTCGTTAGTTGTCTCTGATTGAGAATCATACTTAGGTAGCCTGGGTTTCACTGTTGGTTTGTGGGTGTTTGTTTCCGTGTGAGTGTTTGTCGCCACACGGTACTGTTTCGGTTTTCATCACATCATTTATTGTTTTGTATTTCAGTGTTCAGTTTGTTTTTTAATAAATCGTCATGAACACTTAACACGCTTGGTCCGATCCTTACTCCTCTCCAGACGAAGAGGAAATCTGCCGTTACACATGGAAATAGTTGCCGTGTTTAGCTGTATACTGTATAGTCAGCTAACTAGTTGGTTGTTTTGTCTTGTTTCTACCAATGTACACTTCCAGTAAAAAGCTTTAGAACACCTACTCATGCAAGGGTTTTTCTTTATTTTTACTTTTTTCTACATTGTAGAAATGTATTTCACATGAATTAACAGTTGTGCCTTCTTAAAAGTTAATTTGTGGAACTTCTGTCCTTAATGTGTTTGAGCCAATCAGTTGTGACAAGATAGACCTATTTGGTAAAAGACCAAGTCCATATTTTAGCAAGAACAGCTCAAATAAGCAAAGAGAAATGACAGTTACTTTAAGACACGAAGGTCAGTCAATCCGGAAAATGTCAAGAACTTTGAAAGTTTCTTCAAGTGCAGTCGCAAAAACCATCAAGCGCTATGATGAAACTGGCTCTCGTGAGGACCACCACAGGAATGGAAGATCCAGGGTTACCTCTGCTGCAGAGGATAAGTTAATTAGAGTTACCAGCCTCAGAATTTGCAGCCCAAATAAATGCTTCAAAGTTCAAGTAACAGAAACATCTCAACATCAACTGTTCAGAGGAGACTGCATGAATCAGGCCTTCGGGGTCGTATTGCTGCAAAGAAACCACTACAATAGGACACCAATAATAAGAAGAGACTTGCTTGAGCCAAGAAACACGAGCAATGAATCTTTGACAGGTGGAAATTTGTCCTTTGGTCTGGAGTCCTAATTTGAGATTTTTGGTTCCAACCGCCGTGTCTGTGTGAGACGCGGTGTGGATGAACGGATGATCTCCGCATGTGTATTTCCCACCGTAAAGAATGGAGGAGGTGGTGTGGGGATGCATTGCTGGTGACACTGTCTGTGATTTATTTAGATTTCAAGGTACACTTAACCAGCATGGCTACCACAGCATTCTGCAGTGATACGCCATCCCATCTGGTTTGGGCTTAGTGGGACTATCATTTGTTTTTCAACAGGACAATGACCCAACACACCTCCAGGCTGTGTAAGGGCTATTTTACCAATAAGGAGAGTGATGGAGTTCTGCATCAGATGACCTGGAAACCACAATTCCCTGAACTCAACCCAATTGAGATGGTTTGGGATGAGTCAGACCGCAGAGTGAAGGAATAGAAGCCAACAAGTGCTCAGCATATGTGGGAACTCCTTCAAGACGGTTGGAAAAGCATTCCAGGTGAAGCTGGTTGGGAGAATGCCAAGAGTGCACAAAGCTGTCATCAAGGCAAAGGCTATTTGAAGAATCTCAAATAAAATATGTTTTGATTTGTTTTACATTTTTTTGGTTACTACATGTTTCCCTATGTGTTATTTCATAATTTTGATGTATTCACCATTATTCTACAATGTAGAAAATAGTAAAAATAAAGAAAAACCCTTTAATGAGTAGGTGTTCTAAAACTTTTGACCAGCAGTGTAATTCATATGGAAATGGCCCAAGTTCCTTGTTATGGAGTAGGTAGCTAACTAGTTAGTCTATCTGTTGTGGTAAATATGGGCAGCGCTCACAAAGCATCAACCTCAGCTGTCACTTTCTCTAGCTAGCCATACAGACAACAAGCTAACTAGCCACCGAAATGAAGGCTAGAGTTATTTGTGTTTATCTGTTTGGCTTCGGTTATGGTTTGTCATCTTTGCTAGGTGAAGATATTCATAGGCTATACATTGCCTCGTTTTCAATTATTTGACAGCTTAGCTGTCGAGTTAGGGTAGTAGATGCCCATGCAGTGGAGTTCATATGATGAGTTGGATATTTGTTTACATAGCCAGCTAACAAGTTGCTTGTTTTGTCCAGTTTCTACCGATGCAATTAATTTGGAAGCTGTCTCAGCCGCGTAAGTAATCAGCTAACATTTGGCGAACTAGTTAAAATGAAATCATAGTATATATACTCAGCAAAAAAAGAAACGTCCCTTTTTCAGGACCCTGTCTTTCAAAGATAATTCGTAAAAATCCAAATAACTTCACAGATTTTCATTCTAAAGGGTTTAACCACGGTTTCCATGTTTGTTCATTGAACCATAAACAATTAATGATCATGCACCTGTGGAACGGTTGTTAAGAAATGTTAGGACACTAAAGAGGCCTTTCTACTGACTCTGAAAAACACAAAAAGAAAGATGCCCAGGGTCCCTTCTCATCTGCGTGAACGTGCCTTAGGCATGCTGCAAGGAGGCATGAGGACTGCAAATGTGGCCAGGGCAATAAATTGCAATGTCCGTGCTGTGAGACGCCTAAGACAGCCCTACAGGGAGGCAGGATGGACAGCTTATCATCCTTGCAGTGTCAGACCACGTGTAACAACACCTGCACAGGATCTGTACATCCGAACATCACAGCTGCAGGACAGGTACAGGAGGGCAACAACAACTGCCCGAGTTACACCAGGAACGCACAATCCCTCCATCACTGCTCAGACTGTCCACAAATGGCTGAGAGAGGCTGGACTGAGGGCTTGTAGGCCTGTTGTAAGGCAGGTCCTCACCAGACATCACCGCCAACAACGTCGCTTATGGGCACAAACTCACCGTCGCTGGACTAGACAGGACTGGCAAAAAGTGCTCTTCACTGACGAGTCGTGGTTTTGCCTCTCCAGGGGTGATGGTCGGATTCTCGTTTATCGTCGAAAGAATGAGCATTACACCGAGGCCTGTACTCTGGAGCGGGATCGATTTGGAGGTGGAGGGTCCTTCATGGTCTGGGGCGGTGTGTCACAGCATCGTCGAACTGAGCTTGTTGTCATTGCAGGCAATCTCAACGCTGTGCATTACAGGGAAGACATCCTCCTCCCTCATATGGTACCCTTCCTGCAGGCTCATCCTGGCATGACAATGCCACCAGCCATACTGCTCATTCTGTGCGGGATTTCCTGCAAGACAGGAATGTCAGTGTTCTGCCATGGCCAGCGAAGAGCCCGGATCTCAATCCCATTGAGCACGTCTGGGACCTGTTGGATCGGTGGGTGAGGGCTAGGGCCATTCCCCCCAGGAAGGTCCGGGAACTTGCAGGTGCCTTGGTGGAAGAGTGGGTTAACACCTCACAGCAAGAACTGGCAAATCTGGTGCAGTCCACTTGGAGGAGATGCACTGCAGTACTTAATGCAGCTGGTGGCCACACCAGATACTGACTGCTACTTTTGATTTCGACCCCCTCTTTGTTCAGGGACACATTATTCAATTTCTGTTAGTCACATGTCTGTGGAACTTGTTCTGTTTATGTCTCAGTTGTTTAATCTTATTATGTTCATACAAATATTTACACATTAAGTTTTCTGAAAATAAATGCAGTTGACAGTGGGAGGACGTTTATTTTTTTGCGGAGTTTAGTATGTAGTAAATTCTCATTAAGTGTATAGTATACATTATGTTAGTATGGGTATTCGAACACAGCTCTGGTCTGTACTTAATCTTATTGAGAGAGGTTACCTACATTTTGAAATAGTCTCTGAATAGTTGTTTGCTTTTTTTTACATTGGTACAGAAGTAAGAATCGTTGTCAATCCAATAGCCTACAGTACTTTGTGCGGGTTTTGAAATACTTTCTGAATATGGTCATATTTTGAATATTATTATTTATTCATATGTAAATAATATGGTACATTTTAAATGGTAATTTAGTTAAATGTACTATAATTTAAATACTCTAGGGTTCTTGTCTTAATCGTTTTTTGATAGTTTCTTTACACAATGGAAGAGTGTTATTCCTATTCAAATCAAATCAAATTTATTTATATAGCCCTTCGTACATCGGCTGATATCTCAAAGTGCTGTACAGAAACCCAGCCTAAAACCCCAAACAGCAAGCAATGCAGGTGTAGAAGCACGGTGGCTAGGAAAAACTCCCTAGAAAGGCCAAAACCTAGGAAGAAACCTAGAGAGGAACCAGGATATGTGGGGTGGCCAGTCCTCTTCTGGCTGTGCCGGGTGGAGATTATAACAGAACATGGCCAAGATGTTCAAATGTTCATAAATGTCTGGGCCAACCCAGACAGGATGATCACATTGACATGAATGTTGACATGAATGTGGTATCATATTAAAGAAGAGGTTGTGCTCTTTAAAATTAAGTGACTGTAATTTGTTCTTTGTTTTTGAGTTGTCTGTTTGTTTGAAATGTGTGAGAAAATGAGCTTGAAAAATCTCAGTAATCTACAGCAGCATTCTAGAATTATATTGGGGTCTAAAGGGTTAAATAACATTCTTAGAACTTTCTTTGTATGTTACTAATGTTTTCTTGTGTTTTTTATGGAAAGTTTTCTTAATGTTCTCAGAATGACTTTAAATTTAACTATGAGGAAACCTGTAGAAAACATTATGCTGAAGTACTGAAATTCCCACAGAAGAATGTTGTTTCTTAACATTCTAAATGTTCTGAGAAAATGACATTATATAGAACCATGAGGAAACTTGTGAAAAACGTTATGCTAAAGTACTGAAATTCCCACAGAAGAGCGTTCTTAACATTCTGAGAACATGACTTTAAATAGAACCACATGAAAACCTGTAGGAAACGTTATGCTGAAGTACTGAAATGACCACCTAAGGAACATAAGGTTCTTAGAATGTTATGTGCTTGCTGTGTAACCTGCACCATTTCCAGGACATTGTGGGAAGGTTGTATGCAAATTAACTATATGACAACCACATTTTCACCAAGCTCAAAGAAACAAATGGTTCTTAGAACGTTATGTGGTAGCTGGGTCCCAATTCCAGAATTCTGTTGGATAATTAGTGAATGCTGTATTATACCTCCTCCTCTGTTTTCTCCTACCCTCCCACCTTCCCTCCCTCCGCCACCTCACATCTCTCTACAAAGGCACCTCTAAAGCGGAGCTAATGTTTATTCCCATCTTGTTTTAGTTGATAGTTAATTAGGTGGTCGGGCCTCTGTTTTCCCCCCTCTCTGATTTCAGGCGGCGGGAGCTAGACGGCGTTGAAGCTTGTCAGTGGCACGCCGTGGAGCCGGCATTAGCGTCGGGGCTGTTATTTCACTCCTGTATGTCTTTTCCTGACGCCCGCCGCCGCACTCCAGGAGGTGATATTTAACTCCGCTAGGCCCCTCGAGTCCTGCCTGGCTGCCGGAATGTCACTGTTGGGCCTTCATACGTAATGAATACATGATAACAGGCCTAAATAGCATCGCTACGCTAGCATCACACCCCACTGTCAGCCAATAGTTTGGGAGGGGAGAACAGGTGAAATGAGGAGACTGTCACGACTCCTACAGAAGGTGGCTCCCCTTCCTGTTCGGGTGGTGCTCGGCGGTCGTCGTCACCGGCCTACTAGCTTCCACCGCCTGACTTCTTCCCCACTACATCCCGGGCGTTACAGAGACAAGGATGTTGTCTTTGGTTGAGTCTTAATTCTCCACCCTTGCACACTCCTCGTCATGGACTTTAGTTAAAAGCATGTGATTGGTGTAAGCATTGGCTGGAGTGAGTTTCCACCATTGTTAAATCCATGTGTGAAAGTGTACACTTTGGGAGAAGGGTGGAGAATCGGGAAGCAGGACATGCCTCTTTTTGTTTGGCAGATTGATTATAGATTTGTAGAATACAGTATGGTCAGATGATTGAGATGACATGATTGAGACTGGTGTGGTATTTCATTTACCTAGGAGGCACTTGAAAAAACTAAATACATATTTCTGATTTTACAGCTGCACCATCGAGAGTAGAGGTCGACCGATTATGATTTTTCAACGCCAATGCTGAAAAAGCCGATACCGATTGATCGGCCAATTAAAAAAACATATATATATATATATACAGTGCCTTGCGAAAGTATTCGGCCCCCTTGAACTTTGCGACCTTTTGCCACATTTCAGGCTTTTAACATAAATATATAAAACTGTATTTTTTTGTGAAGAATCAACAACAAGTGGGACACAATCATGAAGTGGAACGACATTTATTGGATATTTCAAACTTTTTTAACAAATAAAAAACTGAAAAATTGGGCGTGCAAAATTATTCAGCCCCTTTACTTTCAGTGCAGCAAACTCTCTCCAGAAGTTCAGTGAGGATCTCTGAATGATCCAATGTTGACCTAAATGACTAATGATGATAAATACAATCCACCTGTGTGTAATCAAGTCTCCGTATAAATGCACCTGCACTGTGATAGTCTCAGAGGTCTGTTAAAAGCGCAGAGAGCATCATGAAGAACAAGGAACACATCAGGCAGGTCCGAGATACTGTTGTGAAGAAGTTTAAAGCCGGATTTGGATACAAAAAGATTTCCCAAGCTTTAAACATCCCAAGGAGCACTGTGCAAGCGATAATATTGAAATGGAAGGAGTATCAGACCACTGCAAATCTACCAAGACCTGGCCGTCCCTCTAAACTTTCAGCTCATACAAGGAGAAGACTAATCAGAGATGCAGCCAAGAGGCCCATGATCACTCTGGATGAACTGCAGAGATCTACAGCTGAGGTGGGAGACTCTGTCCATAGGACAACAATCAGTCGTATATTGCACAAATCTGGCCTTTATGGAAGAGTGGCAAGAAGAAAGCCATTTCTTAAAGATATCCATAAAAAGTGTAGTTTAAAGTTTGCCATAAGCCACCTGGGAGACACACCAAACATGTGGAAGAAGGTGCTCTGGTCAGATGAAACCAAAATTGAACTTTTTGGCAACAATGCAAAATGTTATGTTTGGCGTAAAAGCAACACAGCTGAACACACCATCCCCACTGTCAAACATGGTGTGGTGGCAGTATCATGGTTTGGGCCTGCTTTTCTTCAGCAGGGACAGGGAAGATGGTTAAAATTGATGGGAAGATGGATGGAGCCAAATACAGGACCATTCTGGAAGAAAACCTGATGGAGTCTGCAAAAGACCTGAGACTGGGACGGAGATTTGTCTTCCAACAAGACAATGATCCAAAACATAAAGCAAAATCTACAATGGAATGGTTCAAAAATAAACATATCCAGGTGTGAGAATGGCCAAGTCAAAGTCCTGACATGAATCCAATCGAGAATCTGTGTAAAGAACTGAAAACTGCTGTTCACAAATGCTCTCCATCCAACCTCACTGAGCTTGAGCTGTTTTGCAAGGAGGAATGGGAAAAAATGTCAGTCTCTCGATGTGCAAAACTGATAGAGACATACCCCAAGCGACTTACAGCTGTAATCGCAGCAAAAGGTGGCGCTACAAAGTATTAACTTAAGGGGGCTGAATAATTTTGCACGCCCAATTTTTCAGTTTTTGATTTGTTAAAAAAGTTTGAAATATCCAATAAATGTCGTTCCACTTCATGATTGTGTCCCACTTGTTGTTGATTCTTCACAAAAAAATACAGTTTTATATCTTTATGTTAAAAGCCTGAAATGTGGCAAAAGGTCGCAAAGTTCAGAATACTTTCGCAAGGCACTGTATATATATATATATATATATATATATATATATATATATATTTATTTGTAATAATGACAATTGCAACAATACTGAATGAACACTTATTTTAACTTAATATAACACATCAATAAAATCTATTTAGCCTCAAATAAATAATGAAACATGTTCAATTTGGTTTAAATAATGCAAAAACAAAGTGTTGGAGAAGAATGTAAAAGTACAATATGTGCCATGTAAAAAAGCTAACGTTTAATTTCCTTGCTCAGAACATGAGAACATATGAAAGCTGATGGTTCCTTTTAACGAGTCTTCAATATTCCCAGGTAAGAAGTTTTAGGTTGTAGTTATTATAGGAATTAAAGGACTATTTCCCTCTACCATTTGTATTTCATATACCTTTGACTATTGGATGTTCTTATAGGCACTTTAGTATTGTCAGTGTAACAGTATAGCTTCCGTCCCTCTCCTCGCCCCTACCTGGGCTCGAACCAGGAACACATCGACAACAGCCACCCTCGAAGCGTCGTTACCCATCGCTCCACAAAAGCTGCAGCCCTTGCAGAGCAAGGGGAACAACTACTTCAAGGTCTCAGAGCGAGTGACGTCACCGATTGAAACGCTATTAGCGTGCACCCCGCTAACTAGCTAGCAATTTCACATCGTTTACACCAGCCTAATCTCAGGAGTTGATAGGCTTGAAATCATAAACAGCTCAGTGCTTGAAGCACAGCGAAGAGCTGCTGGCAAACGCACGAAAGTGCTGTTTGAATGAATGCTTACGAGCCGGTTGCTACCTACCACCGCTCAGTCAGACTGCTCTATCAAATATCAAATCATAGACTTAATTATAACATAATAACACACAGAAATACGAGCCTTAGGTCATTTAATATGGTCAAATCCGAAAACTATAATTTTGAAAACAAAACATTTATTCTTTCAGTGAAATACAGAACCGTTCAGTATTTTATCTAACGGGTGGCATCCCTAAGTCTAAATATTGCTGTTACATTGCACAACCTTCAAAGTTATGTCATAATGATGTACAATTCTGGCAAATTAATTACAGTCTTCGTTAGGAATAAATGGTCTTCACACAGTTCACAACGAACCAGGCGGCCCAAACTGCTGCATATACCCTGACTCTGCTTGCACGGAACGCAAGAGAAGTGACACAATTTCCCTAGTTAAAAGAAATTCATGTTAGCAGGCAATATTAACTAAATATGCAGGTTTAAAGATATATACTTGTGTATTGATTTTAAAGAAAGGCATTGATGTTTATGGTTAGGTACACATTGGTGCAATGACAGTGCTTTTTTTCGCGAATGTGCTTGTTAAATAATCACCTGTTTGGCGAAGTGGGCTGTGATTCGATGAGAAATTAACAGGCACTGCATCGATTATATGTAACGCAGGACAAGTTAGATAAACTAGTAATATCATCATCCATGTGTAGTTAACTGGTGATTATGTTAAGATTGATTGTTTTTTATAAGATAAGTTTAATGCTAGCGAGCAACTTAACTTGGCCTCTTGCTGCACTCGCTTAACAGGTAGTCAGCCTGCCACGCAGTCTCCTCATGGAGTGCAATGTAATCGGCCACAATCGGTGTCCAAAAATGCTGATTATCGATTGTTATGAAAACTTGAAAATCGGCCCTAATTAAATCAGCCATTCCGATTAATCGGTCGACCTCTAATCGAGAGCATGACTGGTTGCATCACCGGCTGGTATGGCATCTGCTTGGTATCCGACCGGAAGGCGCTACAGAGTGTAGTGCATACGGCCCAGTACATCACTGGGACCATGCCTACTTCTATCCAGGACCTCTATACCAAGCGGTGTCAAAGGAAGGCCCTAAAAATGGTCAAATACTCCAGCCACCCCAGTCATACACTGTTCTCTCTGCTACCACACAGCAAGTGGTACCGGAGCGCCAAGTCTAGGTCCAAAAGGCTCCTTAACAGCTTCTATCCCCAAGCCATAAGACTACTAAACAGTTAATCAAATGGCTACTTGGACTATTTGTATTGACCCTCTTTTTTACGCTGCTGCTACTCGCTGTTTATTATCTATGCGTAGTGACTTTACCCCTAGCTACATGTACATACCTCATTTACCTCTACTAACCTGTACCTCCACACATTGACTCTTGACATTTTCCGGATTAACTGACCTTTGTGTCTTAAAGTAATGATGCTTCGTTTTTGTTATGTTATTGTGTTGACTTTTTTTCCAGACTTTATTTAATTACATTTTTTTTTTTTTTTAATTGCTAATATTTTCGTACTTTAAAAAAAACTGCTTGTAAGTAAGCATTTCACAGTAAGGTCTACACCAGTTTTTATTTCAGCTCATGTGACAAATTAAATTAGATTTTGAAAAAGCGAGTGCAGTACTATTTCAGTTTATAATTTTCACAGTTAAGAACAAAATGTATTTGTTACCTCATACTGCCCCTAATGTTTACCTACAGCAATATTCTTCAGCAACACAATGAGTAAACACTACAGAAAATGTTTATTAATTAATATAATTTTTATGATTGTTTTCTCTCTACTGAGGGAGGGAGGCCAAACTTGAAATATACAGTACCAGTAAAAAGTTTGGACACACCAACTCAAATTAGGGTTTTTCTGTATTTGTACCATTTTCTACATTGTAGAATAATAGTGTTAAACAAATCGTGTTAAACAAATCTAAATATATTTTATATTTGAGATGCTTCAAAGTTGCCTCCCTTTGCTTTGATTACAGCTTTTCACACTCTTGGCATTCTCTCAACCAGCTTAATGATGTAGTCACCTGGAATCCATTTCAATTAACAGGTGCGCCTTGTTAAAAGTTAATTTGTGGAATTTCTTTCCTTCTTAATGCACTTCAGCCAATCAGTTGTGTTGAGACAAGGTAGGGGTGGTATACAGAAAATAGCCCTATTTTGTAAAAGTCAATTTTATGGCAAGAATACAAGAACAGCTCAAATAAGCAAAGAGAAATGACAGTCTATCATTACTTTAAGACACAAAGGTCAGTTAATCCGGAAAATGTCAAGAACTTTGAAAGCTTCTTCAAGTGCAGTCACAAAAACCACAATGCGCTATGATGAAACTGGTTCTCATGAGGACCGCCACAGGAAAGGAAGACCCAGAGTTACCTCTGCTGCAGAGGATAAGTTCATTAGAGTTACCAGCCTCAGAAATTTCAGCCCAAATAAATGCTTCACAGAGTTTAAGTAACAGACACATCTCAACATCAACTGTTCATTGGAGACTGCGTGAATCAGGCCTTCATGATTAAATTGCTGCAAAGAAACCACTACTAAAGGACATCAATAATAAGAAGAGACTTGCTTGGGCCAAGAAACAAGAGCAATGGACATTAGACCGGTGGAAATCTGTCCTTTGGTCGGATGAGTTCAAATTTGCGATTTTTGGTTCCAACCACCGTGTCTTTGTCAGACGCAGAGTAAGTGAACAGATGTTCTCCACATGTCTGGTTCCCACCGTGAAGCATGGAGGAGGAGGTGTGACGGTGTGGGGGTTCTGTCTGTGATTTATTTAGAATTCATGGCTACCACATTTGTTGTTCAACAGGACAATGACCAAACACACCTCCAAACACACCTCCAGGCTGTGTAAGGGCTATTTGACCAAGGAGGAGAGTGATTGAGGGCTGCATCCGATGACCAGGCCGCCATAATCACCCGACCTCAACCCAATTGAGGTGGTTTGGATGAGTTGGACCACAGAGTGAAGGAAAAGCAGCCAACAAGTGCTCGGCATATGTGGGTTCCAGGTGAAGCTGGTTAAGAGAATGCCAAGAGTGTGCAATGCTGTCCTCAAGGCAAAGGGTGGCTACTTTGAAAAATCTCAAATATATTTTGATGTAACACTTTTTTTGGTTACTACATGATTCTATATGTGTTATTTAATAGTTTTGATGTCTTCACTATTATTCTAAATTGTAGAAAAACGCTGGAATGAATAGATAGGTGTGTCCAAACTCGGACTAGTACTGAATGCATCAAGTTACCACACACGCATGAGCGCACACACAATCACACACGCACCTGTTGACACCAACATGAGCACACAAACACAGTGCACGCACACTCAAGCGCGCGCACACACACACACACCTCCCTGCAGTGTTTATTAGAGATCTCTCCCCAGCTTAAGGACTCAGTGCAGCATGAATGACAGATGACCCTCTTCCTGCTTATTCTCCCCCTAATGGATGTGTACAGGCAGAGACTCACTCATCAGCGCCTCATATCAATTTGCCCACGCTGCAGCGGTGTCACACCACATGTAGACGCTCCGTGGGGAACTAGCTAGATCTAACCGGTGTAAAGACGAACTCTAGAGGCGGCTCCCTGCTTTAATGTGAACAAAAGTGTTGTGCAGCAGTGGCGGCCAAGCAGACGCATGTGTTTTATATCATGGCAGGCGACGTTAGCCGAAATGATCTCATTTCAAAATATGCACAGGTAGCGGTTGTGACAGAGGGGGGAATTTGTGCCTGTTCGAGCGGATGGGATGTACTGTAGTCAGCCTGCAGGGAGTAGTGCCAGGTAGACTCACCCAGAGAGGAGGAAGAGAGAAGAAAGGAGGGAGGAGAGGAGAGGAATACTCTAGTAGCAACTCCAGCCCTTGGCCATGAGAACAAAGACAACAGTTTATTGCTTTGATAAATCATGTTGGTGCTGATGTTTCACTGCTGGCGATACCCCTCAGGGTTCTGATCTGGTTAAAAATGAATGATCTTGATTATTAGGCCTGTATCACTATAGGTGGGTATCAATATACTGATTCACAGATGGAAATTATACATATGTATCATGCTAACATCCCTGTATCGATACATATCGTGTACCATTCAACAAATTCATTCAATAAAGTACTCAATAAATTGTACCTTCACTCATCAATAAATCATAATGCACTATGTACATTTGAACATCACTAATCTGCAGTACGATGTTTTAGCTCCTAGTGGATCAAAGGGCCTTTGCAGTGCTTTTTCCTAGAAATCTAGCCTGGTCCCAGATCTGTCTGGGCTGTCTGCAAGGACCATGGCAGTTGGCAAGACGGCACAAACAGACCTGTAACTAGGCTAAGCAAAATCTTGTTCTTATAACCTTTTCATGACATCATTCCATGTGGCTCTTATTGTCTTTATATCCCGTGTTTACACTTCTATTGGTCAATTTTTATTGGGTCCTGTCCAGTAATAACTTATATTAGATGTTTAATAGCACACGATCAATCAGTCCAACCACAGAATCCCACATTAACTTCATTTTAGGTCTCAATCTTAATGGTTTTTAGACTATTTAAATCAATTGTTCATGGCCTTGGTAAGAGTATGCGTTTGGGTGCCTACCAAAAACACTGTCTTAAGGTCCACATTTTTTTTTGTAGTTTAGTTAAAGTCATAAAATCGATGACAACCATAATAGTGCTATTTGTAGTATTTAAGCTTCACATTTTTAACTATATGAAGCTGATGAATGGCAGAACTGTGACATACAGTGCATTCGGAAAGTATTCAGACCCCTTCCCTTTTTCCACATTTTGTTACGTTACAGCCTTATTCTAAAATGGATTAAAATAAAAACATTTCCTCATCAATACCCCATAATGACAAAGCGAAACTAGAAATTTTGGCAAGTTTTTTTACAAATAAAACACATACCTTATACATAAGTATTCAGACCCTTTGCTATGAGACTCGAAAGAAAATTGAGCTCTGGTGCATCCTGTTTCCATACATCATCCTTGAGATGTTTCTACAACTTGATTGGAGTCCACCTGTGGAAAATTCAATCGATTGGACATGATTTCGAAAGGCACACACCTGTCTATCTAAGGTCCCACAGATGTCGGAGCAAAAACCACGCAGTGAGGTCGAAGGAATTGTCCGTAGGGCTCCGAGACAGGATTGGAAGAAGTTTTAAATGGAAGAAGTTTGGAACCATGAAGACAAACTGAGAAATCGGGGGAAAAGGGACTTGGTCAGGGAGGTGACCAAGAACCCAATGGTCACTCTGACAGAGTTCTAGAGTTCCTCTGTGGAGATGGGAGAACCTTCCAGAAGGACAACCATCTCTGCAGCACTCCACCAATCAGTAAAAGGCACATGACAGGCCGCTTGGAGTTTGCCAAAAGGCACGTAAAGACTCTCAGACCATGATTCTCTGGCCTGATGAACCAAGATTGAGCTCTTTGGCCTGAATGCCAAGCACCATGTCTGGTGGAAACCTGGCACCATCCCTACAGTGAAGCATGGTGGTGGCAGCATCATGCTGTGGCGATGTTTTTTAGCGGCAGGGACTGGGAGACAAGTCAAGATCGAGGCAAAGTACAGAGAGCTCCTTGATGAAGACCTGCTCCAGAGCGCTCAGGACCTCAGACTAGGGCGAAGGTTCACCATAAAACAGAACAACGACCCTCAGAACACAGAAAAGACAACGCAGGAGTGGCTTCGGGACAAGCCTCTGAATGTCCTTGAGTGGCCCAGCCAGAACCTGAACTTGAACCCGATCGAACATCTCTGGAGAGACCTGAAAATAGCTGTGCATCAACGCTCCCCATCCAATCTAACAGAGCTTGAGAGGATCTGCAGAGAAGAAGGGGAGAAACTTCCTAAATATAGGTGTGCCAAGCTTGTAGCGTCATACCCAAGAAGACCCAAGGCTGTAATTGCTGCCAAAGGTGCTTCAGCAAAGTACTGAGTAAAAGGTCTGAATACTTATGTAAATTAAAAATGTAAGTTAATTATTTTCATAACTTTGCAAAAAATCTAACTTGTTTTTGCTTGGTCATTATGGGGTATTGTGTGTAGATTGAGGGGGAAAAAACAATTTAATACATTTTAGAGTAAGGCTATAACATAACATTTGGAAAAAGTCGAGGGGTCTGAAAACTTTCGGAATGCACTGTATCCTTGGACAATGAAAATAAAAGCCTCATTGTCTGAATGTGGATTGGATAGAAAGTCATCTGGATAAAAAAGGGGAAGACATATTCTATGTCATGAAATATGGCTTTTAACAAACCAGTTAGGGTTGTTGATGTGTCATTGTCAGGGCATGCTGGATATGTTTCACATTATATCCATGAGCCATATAATCAAGCCATGCGAAAACCTGACAGAGGACCTGCTCTCTTGAAATATGGAAACGGAAAAGAGGTGAAGCTCTGGTGATAAGTGGAACAGAGGGATATGACAGCCGTTCACAAATAAGCCAAGCAGACCGTTTGTCATTAACACGTTCCATTACGGATGTGTCTAAACGAACAATCCATTTCACCCTGTTCCCCTCGCACACACTTGACAGCTTTTCACATTGCTCTGCCCCTCTGAATTTTATTTCTCCAAGGTGAACATCAATGCGGAGTGACCTAGCTGTTTCCTATATCTGTCGCATCTTTTATTTTTTTTCGTGCAGAGGTCCCCCGCATATGAATGACTTGGTGGCGTGTTGTAGACATCCATTCTCATGTTGTTAAGGGGAGCAAGGTCGGACATAAATAGTGTCACACTATACACTTCAAGTAAAAAGTTATCGGGCGGTCCGATTGAGGAAGGGAAAAAAAGAAGTTATTTTGATACTTTCACTCCTCAAGATCAGTAATAGTTGTCATGGAAAATGAGAGGTCAGGGGCAGACTGGGATAACAAAAATATCTGCCCTAAAGAAGCACTTTAGCCACACCAGCCCACATCATCATGAGCACCCAGCTCTTGACATAAACTGTTGCGCCTACTACCACACCTGATTCAATGGCACTTAAATCTTTTGTCTTTTCCATTCACCCACCTAATGGCACACATACACAATACATTTCTAAATTGTCTTAAGCTTTAAAAATCCTTATTTAACCTATCTCGTCCCCTTCATCTATACTGATTGAAGTGGATTTAACAGGTGACATCAATAAGGGATCATAGCTTTCACCTGGATTCACCTGGTCAGTCTGTCATGGAAAGAGCAGGTGTTAATGTTTTGTTTTCACAGTGTATATTCTTAAACATCCTGTGTTATGTCCTTATTATTTTACCAGGTACTGTTGGAATGTCTACCAATTGCATGCCCATCTTTTTGTGAGAAATTAGACTGGTCATTCATATATTTTTTATTAAGAAATTAGGCATGAGAACCTGGGGATTATTGTGTGTTAACTCCAGACTAAGAGCTGTTCTAAGGCATGATGCGAAGCCAAATAATCCCCGGGTTCAAGGGCTTTATTACTTTTCTAAAACGGTTATCGACATTTAAAAAAATAAAGGATTAATGACATGTTTTCATTAGCTTTATTTTAAAGAGTAATCATTTTTTTCTTCCACCAGACGATATAGTCTGGGAAAAAGCCAGTTGTTAGTTGTGAGGTTCAGAAGTTGCTAACCAAACAGCATGGGCGTTAATTTGTTTTGGGATGTTTTGACCCAGTCATTCATTCGGTTCATTCCATGTTGCTATGCCAAACAAATCATTGGCATGTAGCTCGATGGTTAGCTATTAAATGTTCAATGATGAGAGATAAAAACTTCAATAAATTGGCCTCCCGGATGGCACAGTGGTCTAAGGCTGTGCCACCAGAGACTCTGGGTTCGAGCCCAGGCCCTGTCGCAGCCGGCCGCGACCGGGAAGTCCATGGGGCGACGCACAATTGGCCTAGCGTCGCCTGGGTTACATCCGACACATTGGTGCGGGTGGCTTCCGGGTTGGATGTGCGCTGTGTTAAGAAGCAGTGCGGCTTGGTTGGGTTGTGTTTCGGAGGACGCACGACTCTCGACCTTCGTCTCGCCCGAGCCCGTACGGGAGTTGTAGTGATGAGACAAGACAGTAACTACTAACAATTGGATACCATGAAAAAGGGGGTAAAAAAATAAATATAAAAAAACTTAAATAAATAATGATTTATTAAATAATGTATAAATTGGCAAAAAAAACTGCTGATGGTCAAGTCAATAATATAGTAATGGAGGCTAATGTTACTTATCCTCTGCTAGCTAGCCAATTAAAAGGCAAGCTAACACACAATCACATCAAGAAGCTGAAATGACAGCAAACTATGTGCATTTGAGTTTGTTTAACCTTTGTTTCTATTTACATTTCTTTGGAAATATCCATTATAATGATCCTGATAAATGAATTTGCCTGACTCATAGAATCTGTCAGTCTCGTCACGTTCATATGCATGGCACGGTGGAGATCGCAAAATTTAAACCTGCAACATGTTGCACGGGTCAGATAGGCACAGAGCAAGGCTTATATTAACCCCCACTGTACCAAATGCTAGGCTAGTAGCATGGGGACAAATTGTCTTTGCCTTTTTTTCTACTTAAATTAACTGGCTATACTGTGGGACAGTGGAGGCTGGGCTGTGGGACAGTGGATGCGCATTGATAAATCTAATGGAACTGTTTACAGGCGTTACCCGTGTAATGCAGGGATTGTGGTGCTATAACTCCTTGCTATCAATTAATCAGCCTCCAGGATCCAAACAACCCATTTTATAAAATATAAATAGCACTCACTTTAGATTAGGGATGGCAAACATATTAGTAAATTGTTTATTGACGTGGGAGTAATGATTAATAAATGGGGAACACAATATCAATGCCTTTTGAATGGTTTATTACAGACCCTTAAAGTTTTCCCATCCTAGTTGTGAATGAATAAACGTGACAAAGAAAATCACAGAATAAATGCATTATTGATCATAATTGGCTTATATAATACCTTATAAACAGCCTAACTACATACAGTTAAAGTCAGAAGTTTACATACATCTTAGCCAAATACATTTAAACTCAGTTTTTCACAATCCCTGACATTTAATATTGGTAAAACTTCTTAAGTCAGTTAGGATCACCACTTTATTTTAAGAATGTGAAATTTCAGAATAATAGTAGAGAGAATTATTTCTCAGCTTTTATTTTTTTCATCACATTTCCAGTGGGTCAGAAGTTTACATACACTCAATTAGTATTTGGTAGCAATGCCTTTATTTGTTTAACTTGGGTCAAATGTTTCAGGTAGCCTTCCACAAGCTTCCCACAATAAGTTGGGTGAATTTTGGCACATTCCTCCTGACAGAACTGGTGTAACTGAGTCAGGTTAGTAGGCCTCCTTGCTGGCACACGCTTTTTCAGTTCTTCCCACAAATTCTCTATAGGGTTGAGGTCAGGGCTTTGTGATGGCCACTCCAATACCTTGACTTTGTTGTCCTGCCATTTTCCACAACTTTGGAAGTATGCTTGGGGTCATTGTCCATTTGGAAGACCCATTTGCGACCAAGCTTTATGTTCCTGACTGATGTTTTGAGATGTTGCTTTAATATACCCACATAATTTTCCTTCCTCATGTCATCTATTTTGTGAAGTGCACCAGTCCCTCCTGCAGCAAAGCACCCCCACAACATGATGCTGTCACCCCCGTGCTTTACGGTTGGGATGTTGTTCTTCGGGTTACAAGCCTCCCCCTTTTTCCTCCAAACATAACGATGGTCATTATGGCCAAACAGTTCTATTTTTGTTTCATGAGACCAGAGGATATTTCTCCAAAAAGTACGATCTTCGTCCCCATGTGCAGTTGCAAACCGTAGTCTGGCTTTTTTTATGGAGGTTTTGGAGCAGTGGCTTCGTCCTTGCTGAGCGGCCTTTCAGGTTATGTGGATATAGATACATTTGTACCTGTTTCCTCCAGCATCTTCACAAGGTCCTTTGCTGTTGTTCTGGGATTGCTTTGCACTTTTCGCACCAATGTACGTTCATCTCTAGGAGACAGAACGCGTCTCCTTCCTGAGTGGTATGACTGTTGCGTGATCCCATGGTGTTTATACTTGCGTACTATTGTTTGTACAGATGAACGTGGTACCTTCAGGCATTTGGAAATTGTTCCCAAGGATGAACCAGACTTGTCGAGGTCTACAATTTCTGTGGTCTTGGCTGATTTCTTTTGATTTGCCCACGATGTTAAGCAGAGGCACTGAGATTGAAGGTAGGCTTTGAAATACATCCACAGGTACACCTCCAATTGACTCAAATTATGTCAATTAGCCTATCAGAAGCTTCTAAAGCCATGACATCATTTTCTGGAGTTTAAAGGCACAGTGAACTTAAAGAGTACGTAAACCTCTGACCCACTGGAATTGTGACACAGCAAATTATAAGTGAAATAATCTGTCTGTAAACAATTGTTGGAAAATGTACTTGTGTCATGCACAAAGTAGATGTCCTAACCGTCAAAACTGGATTGTTAACAAGAAATTTGTGGAGTGTTTGAAAAACGAGTTTTAGACTCCAACCTAAGTGTATGTAAACAACTGTATTTATAATTAGTGCCTGTCATGTGTTCCGCCCCTGCCCACTTAGCTAAGTGTTTAAATATTAGGCTACATATAATTTAAGGGAAGAAAACAAAGAGAGAGAAGTAGAGAGACGGCCAGTTCCTTAATGATTTGTCTGTATAATACAGCCAATGGCTAATTTATAAGGAACTGACAGCCTCTATTCCTCCCTCTCTGTTTTCTTCTGAAGGCAATATAAAACCTTCTGCGTTTGTCATAGAATGATGCCGGGACTAGTTTATGTGGGTGCAGATAGATTTCCAGCGTTGTGCTTGACAGTGCCTTGCAAGGAATGAAATAGACGGGACTTTCAAGCATCCAGTGGCGGAGGCTATGTAATCCAACACGAAAGTCACTCGTTACATAAACGAAGACCCACTTTGTCTGAAAAGACAGATTCAAAGCGAAGAAACAGTGATAAAACAAGTATCAATACCCCAAAAAGGAGGCTTCTTGCAAACTTTTGGCCAATTTTCAACAAACTCATATTTTCACATACAAATTAGTTTTGCGGTAAATTTGCGGCAACTTGTGAACTTCTGGGAAACTTGTGGCTGCAAACTCAGTATAAATGTAAACGTTTCTGGTTGCTGTTGAAAGGATTGACGCAGGAGATGAGAAGCAGGTACAGGGAGTGAAGGTTTAATATCTGACGAACATAACAGGAACAGCGTCTGGACAGAAACACAACAATTAATGCGGACACAGGGAACCGGCAGATATACAGGGGCAATCAACCACCTGAAGGAGTCCAGGTGAGTCCATTGAGCCGCGCGTAATGATGGTGACTGGTGCGTGTAAAGATGGGTAGCCTGGTGCCCTCGTGTGCCGGGGAGTGGGAGTAGATGTGACAACTGTGTGTTAAACATTGAAATGTATCTACATGATTAACAACTTTAAAAGGAACTTACACTACTGGTCAAAAGTTTTAGAACACCTACTCATTCAAGGGTTTTTCTTTATTTTTACTATTTTCTACATTGTAGAATTATAGTGAAGACATCTATGAAATAGCACATATGGGATCATTTAACTAGTGTTAAATGAAAATATATTTTATATTTGAGATTCTTCAAATAGCCACCCTTTGCTTTGATGCCAGCTTTGCACACTCTTGGCATTATCTCAAACAGCTTCACTTGGAATGCAGCTTCATAAGGTAGTCACCTAGAATGGATTTCAATTAACAGGTGTGCCTTCCTAAACGTTAATTTCTGGGATTTCTTTCCGTCATAATGCGTTATTGCGTTTGAGGGAATCAGTTGTTGTGACAAGGTAGGGTTGGTATACAGAAGATAGCCCTATTTGGCAAAATACCAAGTCCATATTATGGCAATAACAGATCAAATAAGCAAAGAGAAATGACAGTCCATCATTACTTTAAGACATGAAGGTAAGTCAATAGGGAACATTTCAAGAATTGTTCAAGTTTCTTCAAGTGCAGTCGCAAAAACCATCAAGCGCTATGATGAAACTGGCACTCATGAGGACCACCACAGGAATGGAAGATCCAGAGTTACCTCTGCTGCAGAGAATACTGTAAGTGCATTAGTTACCAGCCTCAGAAATTGCAGCCCAAATAAGTGCTTCACAGAGTTCAAGTAACAGACACATCTCAACATCAACTGTTCAGAGGAGACTGATTCAGGCATTCATGGTCAAATTGCTGCAAAGAAACCACTACTAAAAGGACACCAACAATAAAAAGAGACTTGCTTGGGCCAAGAAACATGAGCAATGGACATTAGACCGGTGGAAATTTGTCCTTTGGTATGGAATCCAAATTGACGATTTTTGGTTCCAACTGCCATGTCTGTGAGATTAGGGTGAATGGATGATCTCCACATGTGTATTTCTCACCGTAAAGCATGGAGGTGGTGTTATGGTGCTTTGCTGGTGACATGTCTACCACAGCATTCTGCAGCGATATGCCATCCCATCTGGTTTGGGCTTAGTGGGACTATTGTCCTGTTTTTCAATAGGACAATGGTAATTTATGTAATTATTGGGTTATTTTCAGCGTCATCCTAATTTCAATTTTGCGCGCATATTTTTTTCCTTCTCTACCATCCCAGCCCCTCCCTTTCCTACAAACACAATCAACATACATTTTAAAATAATGAATCTCTATTGCCTGCATTTGTAAGGGAGTGCGTAACTGGTGGCAGGAAAGTCAGGCGCAGGAGAGCAAAACTGGGTAATCAACGGAGCAGTTTTATTCATAAAACCACCGGAAACCAGAACAAACAAATAGGTACAAAATCCGTTGCGCACCAGAGAACGTGCACATGCACTTACAATAAACAATTCCGCACAAAGACATGGGGGGAACAGAGGGTTAAATACACAACATGTAATGAGGGAATTGAGACCAGGTGTGTGGGAAGACAAGACAAAACAAAAGGAAAATGAAAAGTAGATCGATGATGGCTAGAAGACCGGCGACGCCAAGCGCTGTCAGAACAAGGAGAGGAACCGACTTTGCGGAAGTCGTGACAGCATTTCAGAGAAAATACAAGAAAGTCTAAATATGTATTTTTTCACAAGGTAAGATAGGATTGATTATTAGAATGTATTTATATTATTTCATGAACCAAACAGTGCAAACATCAGACTAAAGCCTCAGTTGAAATTGGTGCGCACACTCAGATTGTAATCTGAGAAAAACAAAGCATGTGTGTGACACTGTCTTCAGTGGTATTAACACAGATCTGTCTATTAGACAGTGATAGAGCTAATCAATAAATATTCACATTCCCTGACACACTTCGGTTTTCTTAGGTGACATCACACCATGCTGTTTTGACACACAATAAATGGTCTACATGTGTCGAGTTCAAACATTGTTATACAGGACAAGTGTAAAATATTACATTTGAATGTCGCTCTATTAAAAAGACATGGACCAATGACTCTACTTCATTCATAAAGCACCTTTCACAATCCACAAAAGATTTGTATTTAAAAGGAATTGTGATAGAATGAAAGAGTGCCAGAACGAGCTTCAGTAGTTGAACTAAAGGCAAACAAGCCACATACCGTTACTGTAGGCAAAAAGCAGGCACAAATGGAAAGAATAAAAACACAAGTCAATTTAACAAAGCTATAAATAGTGCCTTAAGAGCATATTAGCATTGGAATGAGACACTCATGGTTCATCCATCCATTGATCTATTAATTCACAGGAACACATCAGCCGGAGGGCTGTGCTTCCTCCTGTCCCTTCTCACACTCGTGTACATACAAGAGCAGATACCACTACTGTTCAGTGAAAAAAAGAGACATGCTCGAGACAGTCTTACTGCAGGGGATTCTGTAGCTTGCAACTGATACAGCGTGGCCTGTAGGGATTCCCATGCTGGGGCACAGTGGGAAAGTTAATATCAAACACATAATAGGACTTGAAGCACACATCCAGTGCCCCCAAGCAGTGAAAAAAAGTCATGACCGGGCTGATGGAAACATGAAATGCCGTTACAATTGTATAAATGCCTACAGACAATTTGTTCGTTCGACATGGTGGAATCTTTGTGTCGTTAAAAGTAATTATATGATAAATGGCAGGAGAAACTCCTTTTATTCAGAAAATATTGATATAATAACCATCATATCGAAGTGTATGTGCACTACTTCATCATGCACAGCCTTTTCTCTGCAGAAAGTCTCATCTCTGGTGGGAAAATGCGCATATTGTTTTATGCAGATTTTAGAATATTTGCATGAAAATCTGTCGCAAATTGGATGGAAACCTACCTAATGTCTTGAAGTGTGCAGTTATGCATAACAGATTTTTGAAAACTATTCCTTTCATTCTATGTTTACAAAATACTGTTTACCATGATCTAATATCCCCATCATTCCTCACTATGCCTATCCACTATTTAAATGTACAGGCTGCAAGTCAATGGACTTTCTGGTCTCATTGAAGATGATTCGGAATTACTTCCTGCCTATCTTGTAGACTGGTGTTGGGAAGACCACTGGCAGAAGTCTTAAAGCGATGTCACCTTGTGTATCTGGAGAGAATAATGTTCAGTGAATAAGAAGACCCGGCTACTGCTCAAGCTTGATGTATCGCTTGGTGTGTCCACAGTGCTATGCATTCGTGTGTGTGTCCTGAGGACCTCCCCTCCTGTATAAAAAAAGGTGGTGTTTACAGAATACTCCCTGTGTGTAAGGCTTTTATGTTCTCCTTCCTGGTTCATCGCTTCTGCTGCAAAAGATAGGGTGAAAGGTATCTAATCAGGAAAGGTTTCTAACTAATCAGTTGCACAACTGAAGGCATTAAACCAACCCCTCTGAATCAGAGAGGTGCGGGGGCCTCTCCTAATCGACATCCACTGCGCCCAGGGAGCAGTTGTTTTTGGGTGTTAACTGCCTTGCTCAAGGGCAGAACGGTAGATTTTTCCACCTTGTAATGGCTGCATGGTTCTAAGATGCTCTGGTGACGTCTTTCAAGTTTCCATTAAGATTGTCATCGATAACCAATCGTACAACGTGGAAGACGTAGATTCTGTTTTAGACAGGGTCAATGAAAATCAGTGTGCCCCCCCCACCACGAAGATCTGTAACCACTCAAAAATGAATTCTTCGTTTTACTTACCCTCAAACTTTGGAAGAAAAGAGGCCTTGACCTCTGCATTTAAGTACAGAAATAAAGAAATGTTAGTTTAGTTAGCTAGCTATGTTTCTAACTTGGCTACATCAAATTTAAACTAACGTTAGCTAGCTAACAGAATTTGCATCCATCCTCCTCAACTTCACAAGTCTGACTAAAGTTGCCACTGTCAGAAACCATTGAAAACCAGTACAGTAACACTAGCAAACTCAATCAATCACCAAGCAACCATGAAATAAGCCTGCCAAATATCTTGGTTAAATTCACCCAGATGGAGAATAAGTTAAATCTAGCTATAGTAACTCAGATAGATAGCCAGTGAACTTAGCTAACCTACTGTATGGTAACTTATTTAGCTAGCCAGCTAGCTTAGCTAATGTGCTAATGAGTGAAACAGTGTCCAAGACCGTCCAGAAGAAGTGTCAGACTAAGGTAGTTAACTTTAGTTAGCTACCGTTACAGACACTGACATAGTTAGCAAGCCAAATTTTGCCAAAAAAAGTACATTTAATTATATTCTGCCACAACACTTCAGAACGCTAGCATTGCGAGCATGATCACGAGACGAATGTTACTACAGCCAGAGTTATTAACACAGAAAATGGCTAGCTAGCTTACGCTCAAGCTAACATTAGCTAGCTACCTAATTATGATAGGACATGATTTTTTTATTTCACCTTTATTTAACCAGGTAGGCCAGTTGGGAACAAGTTCTCATTTACAACTGTGACCTGGCCAAGATTAAGCAAAGCAGTGCGACACAAACAACACAAAGTTACACATGGGATAAACAAACATACAGTCAATAACACAATAGAAAAAAATCTATATACAGTGTGTGCAAATGTATTAAGATTAGGGAGGTAAGGCAATAAACAGGCCATAGTGGCGAAATAATTACAATTTAGCAATTAAAACACTGGAGTGATAGATAGAAGTTGAATAGATAGAAGATGAACGTGCAAGTGGAGATACTGGGGTGCAAAGGAGAAAAAAAATATATATTTAACCTGAATGACCATCAAATTCAGAATTCGTAATGTTTGTTACTTACCGTTTTCATGGATTTCAGTCAGCCAAAACATCCTTTGTCTGTCTAAATAACTTTAGCCATCTTCCACTCCTCAGTAACTTTGTCACACTAGCTAGAACACGTGCAAGTTTTCTGGTGGACTTCACACACTGGTGGCGGGAGAATTAACCCGCTGGGTGGGTCAAATATCCATAACACAACCTTAATAACCCAGCCCCAACAATCCAACTTTGCTGTATTTACAGAAAACAACCCAACTATTGACCCAATGCCTACAACCCAGCAATTGTGTCATCCAAACAAGCCAACATTTTTTAGACTGTAACTTATGCATGCAAGAAGCCTGGACCTGTTTGGTGCAAACCTATTTCTCTGTCCTCAGTTTGATTGAAGGCCTCAATCTGTATTTTTGTCTTGTTACTGATTGCTTCTAGAAAGAGATCAACACATGAACAAGATGAGCTAGCTACTAGTTTAAATCAATTAAAAATGTAATTGTTACAAATACATTAATGAGAATAATACATGCATTTACTTACCTTATCAGTCTTGAATACTATACTTTTTTTGTGTGATAAATGAGTGTATTATGAGTGCACCACAAACATATTTCCATATTTCCACTTTACCAACACCACGGGTAGGTAAAGTGTATCCATCGGAATTACGTTTTGGTTTGATGTCAAGTCAACTCATATTGTTGCTACCTACCTTAGCTGTTGTGCTAGCTAACATGCTATTGAACCGTGACACTAGCATATTGGCATGCATATTAGTATTAAAAGACAGCAATGTATCATTAGTTAGCTATCACATGAATTATGCAAAAAATATGATATAACGTTAGCTAGCTAAGCGCTAGCCAGTCAGTCAGTGGTGTTTCACTCTATCCCATAAAACAATTTGTTGCCACAGATTCAAATTGAATCCTGAAATGTCTGCCAGAGAAAAAACCTCTGGTGAACTGTTTGACACGAAATGGCAAGAAATATTATTGTTGCCAAAGATTAGTGGAAAACGTTTGCAAACTTTTGTTAACATCTTGTGGCACAGTATTTAGTTGGCAGCAAATTTTCCACAAGCTTGCGGGAAGTTTGCAGCAAAAAATACATTCTTGTAAGGCAAAAATACACAGTCACCAAATTGACCTTTAACAGAGGATTATTTAGCAATTAGAGTGCATTAATTCAGTGTTTCATTGTAAAACATGATGACTTTTGATGTATATAATAAAAAGCAGTAGTAATGCATTTAATGTCTAATAGATGGCTATTGCTTACTGTGTGTGTGTTATAAATCAAACAACTTCCTAATTAGGCCTAAGTGTTAACAAGCCTACTATTTCATATGATATTCAGCCAAAATATTAGCTGGCAGCAGTAGGCTAAACCTGTGTCAGTGTGTGTCTTTCTCTGCTAAAATATATTATTACGACAACAGAGAAATTGCGCAAAAATCATTAAAAAAAATCTAAATGGGCCGCCAGCCATGTCCCTTTATAAAATATGTTTATTTTAAATCATTTTCTCAACTTCGACCAGCCCACCCAACAAAAAGATGGTTCGGCCCATCTGGCATTGTCAGAATTGCCAGATGGTCAATTTCACCCATGTGAGAGGTGTATGATTCATGTTACCTGACGTTTGCGACTACACTGACAGTGATGATTGCATCGTTCCTGGATCTGTCAGGGCGGTAGGCAAATTCAAGTGTCGAGCGTGTTGGGGAGGGAGGTGATGTGGTCTTTGACTAGCCTCTCAAAACCACTTCATGATGACGGAATTGAGTGGTATTGGGCGGTAGTCATTCAGTTCAGTTACTTTCCCTTTCTTGGGCACGGGATGATAGTGGACATCTTGAAGCAGGTGGATATAGTGGCCTGGGCTAGGGAGAGATTCAAAATGTACAAAAACACAACAGCCAGCTGGTCTGCACATGTCCTGAGGGCATTGCTAGGGATGCCGTCTGGACCGGCAGCCCTGCAAGGGTTAACACGTTAGAATAACTTCCGTCCATCTTCAGTGGAGACTGAGTGTGTATCCCACGTTGTCATCAGAGGCTTTTCTGGCAGCTTAAGGTCATTGCGCTCAAATCGTGATAAGCTGTTTAGCTTGTCCGGTAGGGTGGCGTTGGTGACCGCGATGTGGCTGGCTTTGTTTTTGTCATCCGGGATCGTTATTAGCCCCTGCCACAATACGCCTTGTGTCCAATCCGCTGAATTGCTCCTCCACTTTGTCCCTATACTTGTGCTTCGACATCTTGATTGATTTGCGAGGTCGTATTTGTACTGTTTAGCCAAGCTATTGTCCCCGGTCACCTTGCCTTGTTTATAAGTAGCATCTCTCTCTTTCAGTTTTCCTACAAAGTTGCTTGTTTTGGAAGTCCATAAATGGATGTACCAATCCCAAATTGGACCTTCAACTTTCAAATTCAAGTACTTGCGAAGTCTCAGGACATGCTGCTTTAGGTTGGTGTCCTCTTGTTTGGAATCAAACTCCTACCACAGATAATGTAATCACTAGTCAGTCATCTGTTCGGTTTCAAAACTAATACTATTTCCATTCTGCATGCTGTTTCAAAACAAAAGGGATCACAACAACCTTCATTCCTGTAAATTCAATCACTGACTCATTATCCTGATGCCAGTTTGTAAAAGCCTGTCTCCTACTGGAATGCTATGGACAGTGTGGAAATAGATGTTGATTACATCTACGATCCAGGAAGCAAAGATAATCATTCTAGCACTCTCACATTGGGCAGTTTCTAGTCACATATCTAAATAAAGTGGAGTCGAGGTTCTCTTGAATAACTAATGTTGTCAGTTAAGAGAAGTGTATCTTCAATGTGTTGCTGTAGAAAATGAAATGAAATACCATACACTTTATTTGTCCCCTTAGAGTATTACAATTAGGGCTATGTAATAGCGGTGTGATACATACAACCTTCACAGGCACAGGAGTACAGTAAGAGTACATAGACTACAACAATGACTTGAAAGTGCATGGCAAATAAATATAAAAAAGTAAATGTTCTACTGTGGCTCTGCAGTGATGATGACACAAAGCTTTTAAACTCAACCTTTTTGGGAAGCAAATGGTAGCAGCTGGTGCACAGCCTGTGGTCTAACTTCTCATCGCATCGCTGGACGCTCGGCACAATTGATCCTGACACCGTCAAAGCAGGTTCCCTCGTGGTCAACTGATTATTTTTTTCTCTGAAAACCACTCTTATCCTCCACAGCCTAGGAGAGGGGTTGGGACACAGGGAGGTGGGCGGGGTGGTCAAAGCAATAGGATAGATAGAGAAAGGGAATGGAGTTGAGGAGGCGGCTGAGGCAAAATGAAAGAGTGAAAGAGATAGAAAGAGAGAGAGATGTCTGTCTCTTCCCTGACACTGCAATGATGCAGCCATCCTCTGGCAATCTCTCAGCAGGTATCATTACCTGTCATTCAGGCTAACTGTGTCCACTGGGCACCCTCATATAGGCCACAGCGTAATTGTCTGAGTGCCGGAGAGAGGCGAGAGGACAGTTTGATGAGAAGCTGGAGGAAACAGATAGACATTGGCGGTGGGGCTGGCAAACAGGCTCTCGAATGGAAGAGGAAAGGGAACAACAGAATACTACGTCATTCTTAAACTACTTATACTCAAAGGGGAATTACAAAGCCATATGTGTGTGTTGTATTTGAAAATGTTTACTAAACAGATTGGCTTTTTGTTTATATCTCTTAATGGGAATTGGTATATCCTCTGAGGGTATGAAATGTAGATTTTCCACCTTGTGGTCAATGCCATCCTCACGGACAGGCAGACGCAGTTGTGAGTATAGCTTATCTGGTTGTCAAAATGGAATGTTTCTGCAGGCTGGTTTTCATTTTGACCCAGTCATGCTCTGACAGAGTGCCTGCACTTCTTGACAGGTGGTTTAACCTGCGGTAAATGTACTTTCATTATTCAAGAAAATACCTCACACCATTTGACAAGAGCTCAATATGCCTGGGTCAAACGTAGTGCACTCTTGAAGGGAAATAGGGTGCCATTTGAGGTGCGGTTTCGAATAGAGTAGTACCATGTTTCATGAATGTTTAATCCAAGGTACTGAAAGAGGTTGTTCAGCTACCTGTTTATGAGGAGTGAGTGGTGTGATCATGTCACTGAGGTCAATTTCACCCCAAGCCTTCCAGAAAGGTGTCTGGTGGAGGAGAAAAGGTTACATTGGTCTATCGGAAATATCAGTCAATTGTTCTAGACCAATGTAAATCCATGTGGGGCAGAGGGGTGGTGATTTTGTGCTATAAATCAAATCAAATTGTATTGGTCACATACACGTGTTTAGCAGATGTAATTGCGGGTGTAGCGAAATGCTTGTGTTTCTAGTTCCAACAGTGCAGTAATATCTAACAAGTAATATCTAACAATGTCACAACAATACACACAATACATACAAATGTAAAGTAAATAAATGGAAATAAGAATATATTAATATTTGGACGAGCAATGTCAGAACGGCATAGACTGAGATACCGTAGAATATAATACAGTATATACATATAAGATTAGTTAATCAAAATATGTAAACATTATTAAAGTAGCCAGTGACTTCAAGTATATGTATATAGGGCAGCAGCCTCTAATGTGCTAGTGATGGCTATTTAACAGTCTGATAGAAGCTGTCTTGAGATAGAATCTGTTTTTCAGTCTCTCGGTCCCAGCTTTGATGCACCTGTACTGGCCTTGCCTTCTGGATGATAGCGGGGTGAAAAGGCAGTGGCTCGGGTGGTTGTTGTCCTTGATGATCTTTTTGGCCTTCCTGTCACATCGGGTGCTGTTGTAGGTGTCCTGGAGGGCAGGTAGTTTGCCCCCAGTGATGCGTTGGGCACACTGCACCACCCTCTGGAGAGCCCTGCAGTTGCGGGCATTGCAGTTGCCGTACCAGGCGGTGATACAGCCTGACAGGATGCTCTCAATTGTGCATCTGTAAAATGTTGTGAGGGTTTTAAGTGCCACGCCAAATTTCTTTAGCCTCCTGTTGCGCCTTCTTCACCACACTGTCTGTGTGGGTGGACCATTTCAGTTTGTCAGTGATGTGTATGCCGAGGAACTTGAAACTTTCCACCTTCTCTACTGCGGTCCCGTCGATGTGGATAGGTGGGTGCTCCCTCTGCTGTTTCCTGAAGTCCATGATCATCTCCTTTGTTTTGTTGACGTTGGGTGAGAGGTTATTTTCCTGGCACCACACTCCCAGGGCCCTCACCTCCTCCCTGTAGGGCGTCTCGTCGTTGTTGCTAATCAGGCCTACTACTGTTGTGTCTGCAAACTTGATGATTGAGTTGGAGGCGTGAGTTCATTGGTGAACATGGAGTACAGGAGGTGGCTGAGCCCACCCCCTCGTGGGGCCCCAGTGTTGAGGACCAGTGAAGTGGAGATGTTACTTCCTACCTTCACAACCTGGGGGGCGGCCCGTCAGGAAGTCCAGGACCCAGTTGCATAGGGCTGGGTTCAGATCTAGGGCCTCGAGCTTAATAATCCGCCTGGAGGGTACTATGGTGTTGAATGCTGAGCTGTAGTCAATGAACAGCTGAACCAAGTCATGCTGAGAGACTCACTGTGAAGAACTGCTATATATGTCCACTGGTGCAGAGAGAGTAAGGGACACAATCAATAGTTTAGGGAAATGCTAGAACTTAAAATGGTTGACATTCATTTTGTGCAACTTGCTGAATGGAAACTGCAAATACAGTGTTTGTAGAATTATAATCTTTTCTGTTTAGGATATACATTATTAATGTATGTGCAGTATATTTTACTGCTAGTGTTAATGCACACATGCAATGACAGAAGAATCATACTTTAAATGTCTTTATGCGCAAAGAATATATTTTGCTCACAGGAACTAGATTGACAAGCGTGTCATTGGGAATATTAGTCAAGATAAAATTTTTGCGAACAAGATGGAACGCACTTTAACCATTCAAAATATTCAAAAGTGAACCGCAGTCAATCTTGGTTATTTTCTGTGACACAGTAATCTCCCCGAGCTTGCAGATATGACTCTGGGTTTGTGACACCATTGACGTGACAGTCTGGAAATTGAGTGCCAGTCATTCTCGACATTCATCCACATGAATCTGTCTGCCTGAAGTTCAGGCTCATTTCAGCCCAGGTTAGGTCCATAATCCACATGCATTAGTCACCTCCCCTCATGAGCACAAGAAGTGAGCGATGCCTGCCCTCGTGAAATATCAAAATTTGATCACCCCTCCAAGAGTGCAACGGGGACACGCTTGGCGAAAGTCGCCGCTTCTGGCAGTATCTATCATGTAGAGGGACAACAGCAAATGTACTCTGTCACCTTGACCACTGATGAGCAACGGCTTCTGCTTTTCACAGACTGAATATATCATACTGTATCTTTAACCTGGGCACTGCTTTGTGAATAAAAACGACAAACCTTGTCTTTTAGTGAAATAGTGTTATTATGTTACGGTAGATCAAATATTTACGATACAAATATAAACTCTTCTTCCTAATGCTGGAAGTCACCTGATACCACAATTTCTCAACTTTGTTACGTACCAATTACCAATTAGGTACCAATTGCAGTGCAGGTATTTTTTACGAGAGACTATGTGAATGTGTATAGAGTAACTTTACGCATCTTGCATCTGTTGTTTCTCAGTGAGAGACAATACAGTCATTTTTAACTTGAGTTTACAGGCCACAGATTGAAGTGTGGGCTAATATATTTGCCACTGTTAACACTGCTGGAAAGGTTAAAGGTTAAAGTGGCCCTTGGGGAGAGAGAGATGCTTGCCAAGTGTGTTTTGGAGGTTGCCATTGCCACCATGCTAGTGCCTGTGGATGGCTCCAGAGAGAGGGAGAAAGAGAGAAGGGGGAGGGAGGGAGAGGGGGAGATAGAGGGACAAAGTGACAGACAAAGAGACGATAGAGGAATGTGATCCTCCTCTATGACGGCTAAGTGCCCATCTCCGGCTAAGTGCCTCTTCTCCTTCAGGGCCCTAATGAAGCCCTGGGGAACTCCGCGGCTGCAGCCGTGGCCTGTGACTCATCCTTCACTGGGGCCCGCCTCCCAGGGCCTGCCGTCTACAGCCGGGGCCACCGGCACAGCTGGCACACCCTCATTACCGGCTGCATGGAGAAGCAACAATGGAGCTGTATTCTCCGTGTCTCTGATCCAGGTGACTGGGCCCAGGAGCCTGTTCTCCGCTGCTCCCCTGTTCTCCACCTCTCAGCAAATGAGCAAGTGGAAATGGAAATGTCGTGGGCTGCTGTACTGTAGCCGTGGGTCCTCAAGAGGAGTCATTGTGATTCGGCAGCATATCAGGGTTAACATATCAGGGTTAACTTAGAGGTCCATTGGCTCAGACTGCAGACGTGCGGATTGGTACAAACCCACTAGTGATGCGTTGGGAGACAAAGCTGACCCTGAACACAAACTGCCTCTTTAATAGGAAAGCTGGTGATACCCCTGACGCCGGAGTGTATGGAGTGTTGACAACAAGGAGGAGGAATAGCAGTACAAGGATAGAACAGGGAGAGGAGGACACAGGTGAGTGAGAACTGAGCGCAGTAAGCCGGGTCTTTCTCCCTGGGCCTCGCTGAGTGTAATCTGCTCGACAGATAGCAGAACACTGGGAGGAGAATAAGGTTCTGACTAGAGGTCGATCGATTAATCGGAATGGCCTATTAATTAGGGCCGATTTCAAGTTTTCATAACAATCGGAAATTGGTATTTTTGGACGCAGATTTTGACGATTTAAAAAAAAAATATATATATTTTTTTACAACTTTATTTAACGAGGCAAGTCAGTTAAGAACACATTCTTATTTTCAATGACGGCCTAGGAACGGTGGGTTAACTGCCTTGTTCAGAGGCAGAATGACAGATTTTTACCTCAGGGATTCAATCTTGCAACCTTACAGTTAACTAGTCCAACGCTCTAACCACCTGCCTCACGAGGAGCCTGCCTGTTACGAGAATGCAGTAAGAAGCCAAAGTAAGTTGCTAGCTAGCATTAAACTTATCTTTTAAAAAACAATCAATCAATCATAATCACTAGGTATACCTACACATGGTTGATGATATTACTAGTTTATCTAGCGTGTCCTGCGTTGCATATAATCGATGCGGTGCGCATTCGCGAAAAAGGACTGTCGTGGCTCCAACGTGTACCTAACCATAAAGATCAATGCCTTTCTTAAAATCAATACACAGAAGTATATATTTTTAAACCTGCATATTTAGCTAAAAAAAAAGGTTAGCAGGCAATATTAACCAGGTGAAATTGTGTCACTTCTCTTGCGTTCATTGCACGCAGAGTCAGGGTATATGCAACAGTTTGGGCCGCCTGGCTCATTGAGAACTAATTTGCCAGAATTTTACGTAATTATGACATAACATTGAAGGTTGTGCAATGTAACAGCAATATTTAGACTTAGGGATGCCATAAGTCTATGATTTGATAGAGCAGTCTGACTGAGCAACGGTAGGCACCTGCAGGCTCGTAAGCATTCATTCAAACAGCACTTTCGTGCGTTTGCCAGCAGCTCTTCGCAATGCTTCAAGCATTGCACTGTTTATGACTTCAAGCCTATCAACTCCCGAGATTAGGCTGGTGTAACCGATGTGAAATTGCTAGCTAGTTACCGGGGTGCGCGCTTCAAACGTCACTCGCTCTGAGACTTGGGGTAGTTGTTCCCCTTGCTCTACATGGGTAATGCTGCTTCGAGGGTGGCTGTTGTCGATGTGTTCCTGGTTCGAGCCCAGGTAGCGGCAAGGAGAGGGACGGAAGTTATACTGTTACACTGGCAATACTAAAGTGCCTATAAGAACATCAAATAGTCAAAGGTATATGAAATACAAATGGTATAGAGAGAAATAGTCCTATAATTCCTATAATAACTACAACCTAAAACTTCTTACCTGGGAATATTGAAGTCTCATGTTAAAAGGAACCACCAGCTTTGATATGTTCTCATGTTCTGAGCAATGAACTTAAACGTTAGCTTTCTTACATGGCACATATTGATTGCACTTTTACTTTCTTCTCCAACACTTTGTTTTTGCATTATTTAAACCAAATTGAACATGTTTCATTATTTATTTGAGGCTAAATAGATTTTATTGATGTATTATATTAAGTTAAAATAAGTGTTCATTCAGTATTGTTGTAATTGTCATTATTACAACAAAAAAAATGGTCAGATTAATCGGTATCGGCTTTTTTTGCATCCAAAATCGGTATCGGTATCGGCGTTGAAAAATCATAATCGGTCGACCTCAAGTTCTGACGCTCAACAGTCGGCTAGATGAGGGAGTCACCATCACGTCAGACAGGGAAGACCCTGTGTGCTGATGCATTGGATTAACTCTATGTGGACTAAGGAGGTCATTTTCCACTGTGCACTCAGGTGTTATTAACATTGTGCAGTGCACTCTGATTGGCGGCCGCAGGGTGTCGACAGGTTGCGTGTGTGTTCGCGCGCGTCTGTGTGTGTGTTATCAATTGTGGCCACTAGTACTGTACCCCAAAATGTGTTATTTTATGTCAGTAGTGCCAGAATCAGATCGTCATGGCATTTCCTGAGGCGTGGCTCAATACAAAGCATGGCTCAATTATTAGATACAGTACCGCTCCGGCCGTTGTGAGAACGCAACGTATCTCATGCCTTGACTGACGCCCTACTGACACCCTGCTTCCTCCTCTCCCTTTAACAGAAAGAAATTCACTGATTGCACGCAAACACATTTGCACACACACGTACACGCACACACACTTATACCTTAACATTTGACATTTGAGTCATTTAGCAGACGCTCTTATCCAGAACGACTTACAGTAGTGAGTGCATACATTTTCATTGTTTTTTCTTAACCCCATTAACTACCAGCTTCTTCCCACTGCCTGGTGGGGTGTTGAGTAAGCGCGCCATTAGAAGGTGGGAAATTAAATGCAAATTAAAGCAGTATGCCCACCTCTCCACCGTGGCGAGGTGATCCGAGCCCCCATGCCTTGCAGGCTGATGTGTGTGTTTGGTGCAAGATGTGCCAGCCGTGCCAGCCAGCAATGCCCAAGGCCTAGGTTAGCTGGAAAAGGGGGATGACCGGGGCCTGGCAGGGGCCTGGCACATCTGGTGTTGTGCATCAGGAAGCCTCGCCAGCGTCTCTCCGCAGGGAGCAGTTGGACTGGATGGGTTGGCGTGGTGCGTTTCCCAGAGCCATTCACGAGGCTGAGCAGTGGGGTGAAAGCTGCTTGACACCGACAGCAGGTAGCCTAGTAGTTAAGATCGTTGGGCCAGTAACCGAAAGGTTGCTGGTTCAAATCCCAGATGTCGACGTGCCCTTGAGCAAGGCACTTAACCCTAATTGCTCTTGTAAGTCACTCTAGATAAGACTGTCTGCTAATATGTCAATGTAAAAATGTAATGTATTACATACCGGTTTTATGTGATACTTAAGTTACAATGAAATCGATCTTCCACTCCAAATGACCCGCTGATGAAAAGAGAGGCTAATTCTCCAGCTTTACCAGGTCTCCCTAAAAACAATTGTTTTTTAACCTCAAGGGACTATTCTGGTTGCATGAAGGCTAAATTAAATAATTTGATTACAAGAATAATAGTAATTTATGTGTTGCATTGTGTTGCATTGTTGAGCTTAAAGCTCAAACCAAGTTTATTCACCCACGCTCTCCCTCAGTGACATGAATAAGTATATTTCATATTCTCAGAACCCAACAGCATAAAGAATATGGTGTGACAATGGGGCTAGGCCTGGCAGCAGATGGTGATAGTTGACCTGGCCATCTTTTCATTAGACCCTCAGCCAACGAGTCATAATTGGAGGGGACATATGGTAGAGGATCTGTATGATACTGAACCCACTTAACTTCTAGCCCCATGTACAGTTAACATTGTGTCTTGCAAATTAGCAGGATGATTGATTGGGACAAGAAGCACACCAAACCAACCAGGGGTTTGTTTCTGGAATCTAACTTCGTGGTGGTATATTATTTTTCTTGATGACTCAGACAGAACAGTACAGTGGGTAAGATGTTGAGAGAAATAATGTGCGCTTTTAGCTGCAATGGTTTTAGGAAACTCACCATAGACTCAGGGGTGAAAGTAAGGCGGTACGGTTCGGTAAATAGTGAGGGTAAGCCATACCGGTAAAACATGAGCTGGCACTGTGACAATAATGAAAACAAAAGAACAAGAAAACAGAAGGCTATTACCAGGGTTGGGGAGTAACTGATTACATGTACATGCGCTCTTGCAACAGCTGCATAGTGCGGATCCCAGCCTATTGAATATAAGTGGGGCTTTTATTGCTCAATCTAATTCATGCTGATAAAATATATATATATACATAGGTCAAATGGACATATGCTCAAACTCGCACACTTTTGATAGACTTAAAGGTGCAATCTGTAGTTGCTATACCCATTTTTTGACTTATATACAGTAACAATCAAAGGTGCGGACAGCAGTGGAGGCATTAATTATGTCCTAATGACAATCGCCAAATGTCATTAAACGTTTTGATGTTTTGTGTAACAGTTGTCTCTTTCCAGGGTCGAAACTTTGGTTTTAGAAGTGGGGGGAGGGCATCATTTATTAAATGTTTTTGTCATATAACTACTCGACCGCTCGGAGGCGTCCGCATGGTCCTAAAGCACACTGTTGCCCGGTTTTGTATCACATTCCAATGGTAAAACTGAGGGGGCAACCCTGTCTCTTTCCATTCACCACTTAGTTTGGAGGCTTGAAATATGTTGCGGGTGGATGAACGTGCAGGGGTAGCCTAGTAAAGGAGCCCTTTGAAGTAATTGACAATCAGATGACAACGTCATAACTGGTTGCGTTCATGCCACAATAAAAGGTAATAAATGTTTATGACTAGGCCCACAGAGATGCTATTGAATTAATAGGGATTCTAAATATAATTCTATGATTAGTCCCCAGTTTGACATGGGCTGGATTTTCCGAGCTGAACTGACCAAGACCCACCTCCAACAACATGTACACTACTGTTCAAAAGTTTGGGGTCACTTAGAAATGTCCTTGTTATTTAAAGAAAAGCAAATGTTTTGTCAATTAAAATAACATCAAATTGATCAGAAGTACATTGTAGACATTGTTAATGTTGTAAATTACTGTTGTAGCTGGGAACGGCGGATTTTGTATGGAATATCTACATAGGCATACAGAAGCCCATTATCAGCAACCATCAGCAACTGTGTTGCAATGGCACGTTGTGTTAACTAATCCAAGTTTATCATTTTAAAAGGCTAATTGATCTTTAGAAAAACCTTTTGCAATTATGTTTATGTTTAAAGAAGCAATAAAACTGGCCTTCTTTAGACTCGTTGAGTATCTGGAGCATCAGCATTACAGGCTCAAAATGGTCAGTAACAAAGACCTTTCTTTCGAAATTCGTCAGTCTATTCTTGTTCTGAGAAATGAAGGCTATTCCATTCAAGAAATTGCCAAGAAACTGAAGATCTCATACAATGCTGTGTACTACTCCCTTCACAGAACAGCGCAAAGTGTCTCTAACCAGAATAGAAAGAGGTGCACAACTGAGCAAGACGATAAGTACATTAGAGTGTCAAGTTTGAGAAACAGATGCCTCACAAGACCCTATAAGTGTACCTTACATTATTCTGCCCCAAACAATAACTGTTCTCACCCAGTGGCATTTGGGCTATATACTTGGTGAGCGCTGATGCCGCCCCATGATAAGCAGTCCCCACTTTGCCAAAGTTAGGGAGCAAAATATTTAGCTAGTCCATGCCCAGCACAACTCTCCAGGGGGCTTGGCTCTCCACCAACGCTTCGTCAAATTCATTTAACATAAATTATGTAACCTATGGTAGAAAGAGTAGTACCCAATTAGGTTTTTCTGTAGCCCATAGACCAAATGTATTACAATGTCATGAGACACTTTTTAAACATTAACTTATTAATGAGGAGAGGGAGTGCAAGAGAAAGTCATCTTAAAAGGCAAATGGGCAGACATCAGCTTTGGAGCAGCGTTGGCGTAATCAAACAGAGGTAAGCAGCAAATGGTGCTGAAATAATTAATTAAAACAATTGTCTTCTTTTTAATTTGACTTCGCTAACAACAGGAGGGCTGTGTTGGAGCCTATTTCTTCCTATAAAAAGTTAGGCCTATCTGTTTGAAAGACTCTATCCACAGATTTGTCAGTGTAGCCAAATCCTACAATACTGTCACCATGCATGCTGTACAGTCAAATTGAGTGGGAGTATGCCATAACCTTACAGAAAAGGGAAAAAAAATTATAGCTATTGTTTGCTTTATATTTTGAAATAAAGCCACACCTGTTTTGAGCCCCACCTGTTTTGCTAAAGAAATACACATAATTAAAAATATATATATATATACACTTCCATTCAAAAGTTTGGCATCACTTAGAAATGTCCTTGTTTTCCATGAAAACACACATGAAATGAGTTGCAAAATGAATAGGAAATATAGTCTAGAAATTGACAAGGTTATAAATAATGATTTTTAATTGAAATAATAAGTGTCCTTCAAAATTTACTTTTGTCAAAGAATCCTCCATTTGCAGCAATTACAGCCTTGTAGACCTTTGGTGTTCTAGTTGTCAATTTGTTGAGGTAATCTGAAGAGATTTCACCCAATGCTTCCTGAAGCACCTCCCACAAGTTGGATTGGCTTTATGGTCACTTCTTAAGTACCATACGGTCAAGCTGCTCCCACAACAGCTCAAAAGGGTTGAGATCCGGTGACTTTGCTGGTCACTCCATTATAGACAGAATACCAGCTGACTGCTTCTTCCCTAAATAGTTATTGCATAGATTGGAGCTGTGCTTTAGGTCATTGTCCTGTTGTAGGAGGAAATTGGCTCCAATTAAGCGCCGTCCACAGGGTATGGCATGGCTTTGCAAAATGGAGTGATAGCCTTCCTTCTTCAAGATCCCTTTTACCCTGTACAAATCTCCTACTTTACCACCACCAAAGCACCCCAGACCATCACATTGCCTCCACCATGCTTGACAGATGGCGTCAAGCACTCCTCCAACATCTTTTCATTTTTTCTGCGTCTCACTAATGTTCTTCTTTGTGATCCGAACACCTCAAACTTAGATTTGTTTTTCCATAACACTTTTTTCCCCCAATCTTCCTCTGTCCAGTGTCTGTGTTCTTTTGCCCATCTTAATCTTTTCTTTTTATTGGCCAGTCTGAGATATGGCTTTTTCTTTGTAACTCTGCCTAGAAGGCCAGCATCCCGGAGTCACCTCACTGTTGACGTTGAGACTGGTGTTTTGCGGGTACTATTTAATGAAGCTGCCAGTTACGGACTTGTGAGGCGTCTGTTTCTCAAACTAGACACTCTAATGTACTAGTCCTCTCAATCAGTTGTGCACCGGGGCCTTCCACTCATCTTTCTATTCTGGTTAGAGACAGTTGCGCTGTTCTGTGAAGGGAGTAGTACACAGCGCTGTACGAGATCTTCAGTTTCTTGGCAATTTCTCACATGGACTAGCCTTCATTTCTCAGAACAAGAATAGACTGACGAGTTTCAGAAGAAAGGTCTTTGTTTCTTGCCATTTTGAGCCGGTAATCAAACCCACAAATGCTGATGCTAACATACTCAACTAGTCTAAAGAAGGCCCGTTTTATTGCTTCTTTAATCAGGTCAACAGTTTTCAGCTGTGCTAACATCATTGCAAAAGGGTTTTCTAATGATCAATTAGCCTTTTAAAATGCTTAGCTTGGAATAGCTAACACAACGTGCCATTGGAACATAGGAGTGACGGTTGCTAATAATGAGGCCTCTGTACACCTATGTGGAAATTCCTTTAAAAAATCAACCGTTTCCAGCTACAATAGTTATTTACATCATCAACAATGTCTTCACTGTATTTCTGATCAATTTTATGTTATTTTAATGGGCAAAAAAATGGGATTTTCTTTCAAAAACAAGGACATTTCTAAGTGACCCCAAACATTTGAACGGTAGTGTATATAAACTCAGCAAAAAAGAAATGTCCCTTTTTCAGGTCCCTTTCTTTCAAAGACAATTTGATCTTTATTGTAAAGGGTTTAAACTCTGTTTCCCATGTCCGTAATGTGAGACGCGTAAGACGGTGCTACAGGTAGACAGGATGGACAGCTGATCGTCCTCGCAGTGGAAGACCACGTGTAACAACACCTGCACAGGATCGGTACATCCGAACATCACACATGTACAGGTTGGCATCAGCAACTGCCCGAGTTACACCAGGAACGCACAATCCTTCCATCACTGCTCAGACTGTCCACAATAGGCTGACAGAGGCTAGACTGAGGGCTTGTAGGCCTGTTGTAAGGCAGGTCCTCACCAGTCATCACCGGCAACAATGTCGCCTATGAGCACAAACCCACCGTCGCTGGACCAGACAGGACGGCAAAAAGTGCTCTTCACTGACGAGTCGTGGTTTTGCCCCTCCAGGGGTGATGGTCAGATTCTTGTTTATCGTCGAAGGAATGATCATTACTCCGAGGCCTGTACTCTGGAGCGGGATCGATTTGGAGGTGGAGGGTCCGTCATGGTCTGGGGCAGTGTGTCACAGCATCATCGGGCTGAGCTTGTTGTCATTGCAGGCAATCTCAACGCTGTGCATTACAGGGAAGACATCCTCCTCCCTCATGTAGTACCCTTCCTGCAGGCTCATCCTGACATGACCCTCCAGCATGACAATGCCACCAGCCATACTGCTCATTCTGTGTGTGATTTCCTGCAAGACAGGAATGTCAGTGTTTTGCCATGGCCAGCGAAGAGCCCGGATCTCAATCCCATTGAGCACGTCTGGGACCTGTTGGATTGGAGGGTGAGGGCTAGGGCCATTTCCCCCAGAAATGTCCGGGAGGTGCCTTGGTGGAAGAGTGCATTTCACACCAGGAACTGGAAAATCTGGTGCAGTCCATGAGGAGGAGATGCACTGCAGTACTTAATGCAGCAGGTGGCCACAACAGATACTGACTGTTACTTTTGATTTTGAACCCCCCCCCCTCCCTCCCCCACACACTTTGTTCAGGAACACATTATTCCATTTCTGTTAGTCAAATGACTGTGGAACTTGTTCAGTTTATGTCTCAGTTGTTGAATCTTGTTGTGTTCATCCAGATATTTACACATGTTAAATTAGCTGAAAATAAACGCAGTTGACAGTGAGATTTACATTTATTACATTTATTTTTTTGCTGTGTCGCGTTCTGACCTTAGTTCCTTTGTTTTGTCTTTGTTTTAGGATGGTCAGGGCATGAGTTGGGGTGGGCAGTCTATGTTCTTTTTTCTATGATTTGGGATTTCTGTGTTTGGCCTGGTTCTCAATCAGAGGCAGCTGTCAATCGTTGTCCCTGATTGAGAACCATACTTACGCAGCCTGTTTTCACCATTGATTTGTGGGTGATTATTTTCTGTTGAGTGTTTGTATTCTGCACCAGACAGAACTATTTCGGTTTTGTTCGTTCACTTTGTTGTTTTGTTCAGTGTTCAATTTCTTCATTAAAAATATGGACACTTACCACGCTGCGCATTGGTCCTCACCTTCTTCCACCACAGACAACCGTTACAGAATCACCCACCAACCAAGGACCAAGCAGTGTGGTAACGGGCAGCAGCAGCGATCTCCAGACTCCTGGACATGGGAGGAGATTTTGGACGGCAAAGGACCCTGGGCAAGGCAGAGCTGGAGGCAGCGATATGAGGAGGCAGCGAGGCAGCACGGCAGCGCGGCTGGTACGAGAGGCAGACCCAAAAATGTATTGGGGAGGGCACACGGGGAGTGTGGCTAAGTCAGGTAGGAGCCCTGAGCCAACTCCCCGTGCTTACCGTGGAGAGAGGTGGACCGGGCAGGCACCGTGTTATGCCGTGAGGCGCACGGTGTCCCCGGTGCGCAGGCATAGCCCGGTGTGTTACATAGCAGCGCCTCGTATCGGCCGGGCTAGAGTGGGCATCGAGCCAGGTGCCATGAAGCCGGCTCAGCGCATCTGGTCTCCAGTGCGTCTCCTCGGGCCGGGATACATGGCACCAGCCCTGCGCACGGTGTCCCCGGTTCGCCAGCATAGCCCAGTGCGGTTAATTGCACCTCGCCGCACTGGCCTGGCTACGGGGAGCATAATTCTCGAGACCTCCAGTGCGCCTCCACGGTCCGGTCTATCCGGTGCCTCCTCCACACACCAGGTCTCCGGTGGCAGCACCCTGCACCAGGCTGTCTCTCCCCTACAGGTGCTCCCGTCTGTCCTGAGCTGCCAGAGTCGCCCGTCTGTCCTGAGCTGCCAGAGTCGCCCGTCTGTCCTGAGCTGCCAGAGTCGCCCGTCTGTCCTGAGCTGCCAGAGTCGCCCGTCTGTCCTGAGCTGCCAGAGTCGCCCGTCTGTCCTGAGCTGCCAGAGTCGCCCGTCTGTCCTGAGCTGCCAGTTGAGTGTTTGTATTCTGCACCAGACAGAACTGTTTTGGTTTCGTTCGTTCACTTTATTGTTTTGTTCAGTGTTCAATTTCTTTAAAATATGGATACTTAAGCATTGGTCCTCACCTTCTTCCACCACAGACAACAGTTACACTGAGTTTATATACACACACACCCTACCGGTAAAAAGTATGTACATGTCACGGAACGCTAGGAGTGGTGGGTGTAGAGTCAGGTGCAGAGAGCAGTGCGTCCAATGAATATGTTTTATTCAACTGGGTCCAGCCAACAACCAGGCAAAATGGCAAAAAAAACAATAATTCCCCCAACCAGGGAAAATAACGGACAGCAACCACGTAAGAGCAAAAAAATAACACACCACTGACATAAAGTATAAGCCCGCACAAAAGCAGGCGGGACCTGGGAGTTTAAATAGCCCCTAATTAACAACAAATAAGATACAGGTGAAAACAATCAAGACAAAACCAACAGAAAAGAAAAAGGAATCAGTGGCAGCAAGTAGACCGGTGACGACGACCGTCGAGCTCCGCCCGAACAGGGAGAGGAGCTACCTTCGGTGGAAGTCGTGACATGGCACACCTACTCATTCAAGGGTTTTTCTTTATTTATATTATTTTCTACATTTTAGAATAATTGTGAAGACATCATAACTGTGAAATTACACATGGAATCATGTAGTAACGAAAAAAGTGTTAAACAAAAAGATTCTTCAACTAGCCACCCTTTTGCTTGATGACAGCTTTGCACACTCTTGGCATTCTCTCAATCAGCTTCATGAGGTAGTCACCTGGAATGCATTTCAATTAACAGGTGGGCCTTCTTAAAAGTTAATTTGTGGAATTTCTTTCCTTCTTAATGTGTTTGAGCTAATCAGTTGTGTTGTGTTCTGACAAGGTATACGGAAGATAGTATGGACTTGGTCTTTTACCAAATAGGGCTATGGCAAGAACAGCTCAAGTAAGCAAAGAGAAATGACAGTCTATCATTACTTTAAGACATGAAGGTAAGTCAATCTGGAAAATGTCAAGAACTTTGATAGTTTCTTCAAGTGCAATTGCAAAAACCATCAAGCGCTATGATGAAACTGGCTCTCATGAGGACCGCCACAGGAAAGGAAGACCCAGAGTTACCTCTGCTGCAGATAAATTCATTAGAGTTACCAGCCTCAGAAATTGCAGCCGAAATAAATGCTTCACAGATTTCAGGTAACAGACACATCTCAACATCAACTGTTCAGAGGAGACTGCGTGAATCAGGCCTTTATGGTCGAATTGCTGCAAAGAAACCACTACTAAAGGACATCAATAATAAGAAGAGACTTGCTTGAGTCAAGAAACGGACATTAGACCGGTGGAAATCTGTGCTTTGAGATTTTAGATTTTTGGTTCCAACCGCTGTCTTTGTGAGTCACAGAGTAGGTAAACGGATGATCTCCGCATGTGGTTCCCATCGTGAATCACGGAGGAGAAGAGGTGATGGTGTGGTGGTGCTTTGCTGTTGACACTGTCTGTGATTCATTTAGATTTCATGGCACACTTAACCACACCTCCAGGCTGTGTAAGGGCTATTTGACCAAGAAGGAGAGCGATAGAGTGCTGCATCAGATGACTTGGCCTCCACAATCACCCAACCTCAACCCAATTGAGATGGTTTGGAAAGAGTTGGACCACAGAGTGAAGGAAAAGCAGCCAAGTGCCAGAGAATGCCAAGAGTGTGCAAAGCTGTCATCAAGGCAAAGGGTTGCTACTTTGAAGAATCTCAAATATAAAAAATATTTTGATATCTTTAAAACTTTTTTGGTTACTACATGATTCCATATGTGTTATTTCATAGTTTTGATGACTTCCCTATTATTCGAATGTTGAAAAAAGTTCAAATAAAGTAAAACCCCTTGATTGAGTCGGTGTGTCCAAAGTTTGGACTGGTTCTGTATATATAAATATGGCATTTAGCAGGTTTTATCCAAAGCGGCTTACAGTCATGCCTTCATACATTTTTGTACTGGTGGTCCCAGCGGGCATCGAACCCACGACCCTCGTCGTTGCTGGCACCATGCTCCACCAACTATAAAGTCTAATGGGGTTTTTATTTTTCTCCCCCCTCTGGAGATATCCATCCATGACCATTACTCCCTCACTCTATCCTATGATATGGTGAGCTATTTGCCTGCATCCACATAGCAGCACACGAATGTGAATGGGAGTATTATTTTATACCATGTTCTTTGTACTCAGAAAGGCAGAGGGTCAAAACACAAAACAAATAGAAACACATTCCACCATGACCACTTAAAGATACATGATATCCTCCACATGGAAATGTTTTGTCGCTGTTCTCTCAGTAGCTGTTATTTCAACGCTGTGCGTTACAGGGAAGACATCCTCCTCCCTCATGTGATACCCATCATCCAGGCTCATCCTGACATGACCCTCCAGCATGACAACGTCACCAGTCATACTGCTCGTTCTGTGCGTGATTTCCTGCAAGACAGGAATGCCAGCTCCTCAAATCCACTCACTGTTAAACCCACCTAAGGAAGCGATCTGTAGACTGTCTGCAGAGGAGGATGCAGGGAGAAGATACATTCATTTTAAAGAAGGCTGGCAGCGGTGTTAAAAATATCCTCCTGACTCGCTGTGTGTGTGTGTATGTGTGTGTGTGTGTGTGTGTACCTGTTTATGTTCCTCTGTTTCTGTGTGTGTACCTGTTTATGTGTGGTTGAGCCTCTGATTAAAAACCCAGGCAACAAAAGCAACTTTACAGCTTGTGCCAAGATGAATGGCTGTCCACAGGTGGCAAAGTGGGCCCATACTTTTTTTTAAAGCAGCTGTTTATATGCAATGAATCTTGTATCATTTGTGGACGTATGTGCTAACCCAAACAGATAGTCGGCCGTGGGCTAATGCTGCTCCAACCGTGCATAGGGCATTAGTCTCAAGGTGCAGGGCAGAGTACCGGGCAGGTAGCCAGCAAGTGATGGCTGTTCAACAGTCTGATGGCCTGGAGTTAGAAGCTGGTTTTCAGTCTCTCGGTCCTGTACCGTCTCTGTCTGCTAGATGGTAGCAGAGTGAACAGACTATGACTCGGGTGGCTGAAGTCCTTGGTTAGGTGTAGGTGTGCGTGTGTGCAAAGTGTGTTTGTAATGTAATTCACCATGCAAACCATAGGAGCTGTGTGCATAATTGCAAAACATTACTTTTGCATGCCACCGGTTTCATCACCCATAACACTTCATCTCAGGGGGATTACATTAATCAGAAATTAATTCAGGATCCCGGCCCCTATGTACTGTAGCAATAGCAACACTTACAACAGAAATAAAGCCAAACTGTGGACTACAGTCAAATCGTAGAAATCTTTCAAAATGCAATCCTGTTGCATGGCGGCGACTTGAAGGCTGTGTCCCAAATGACACAGCCTTGATGAACAACCCAGTGAGAGAGAGAGCTATTTAAACAGCTCTGTCACCAGTGAAATGTGATGTGAATCTGTGGTGTGCCATGATGGCGGTGGTGGGAAAATAACAAACCCTTGGTCAGAACAAGGCTCAGGAGAGACCATTACTCTACGCTAGCAGGCTACACGGGTGTGAAAGCGAATCCAACTGAATTCCATCCCCCACAATCCTCAATCCTGCTCTGAGGATTTCTTGCTTAGTTTCTTTGATTAGTCTCTGGATGCTCGTCCAATGCACTGGAGTGGATCGCTATGCATAGTCATTACTGTTGTTGGCTGAGGGCCAAAAAGAAAGGCACCTTTTCTTTAATGAGCCGGTAGCAAATTTGCAACTGTCACTGAGGTTATTTGTTATTTTGTATAGAAGTTGTGTTTTCTGCTAAGTAGGAGAATGGTGATAATGATGAACAGAATGGAGGATAGCTTACCCTGCTATATGATCTAAATCAGAATCACACAACAATGCTAACCAATTGTTGAGTCTGTAAAAAGCGATAGAGATTTCCCATTTTCTACAACAGTATTATAATACGGTACAGGACACTCACACTCACACTGAGATAGGTGGGTAACAGTTTACATTAACTGTATGTTCAGAATCATGCATGTGACATATACATTATAAACTCAGCAAAAAAAAGAAACGTTCTCTCACTGTCAACTGCGCTTATTTTCAGCAAACTTAACATGTGTAAATATTTGTATGAACATAAGATTCAACAAGAGCACTTTTTGCCAGTTAGGTCGGGTCCAGTGACGGTGGGTTTGTGCCCATAGGCGACATTGTTGCCAGTGATGTCTGGTGAGGACCTGCCTTACAACAGGCCTACAAGCCCTCAGTCCAGCCTCTCTCAGCCTATTGCGGACAGCACTGATGGGGGGGGATTGTGCATTCCTGGTGTAACTTGGGCAGTTGTTGTTGCCATCCTGTACCTGTCCTGCAGGTGTGATGTTCGGATGTACCGATCCTGTGCAGGTGTTGTTACACGTGGTCTGCCTCTGCGAGGAAAATAAGCTGTCCGTCCTGTCTCCCTGTAGCGCTGTCTTAGGCGTCTCACAGTACGGACATTGCAATATACTGCCCTGGCCACATCTGCAGTCTTCATGCCTCCTTGCAGCATGCCTAAGACACGTTCACGCAGATGAGTCGGGACCCTGGGCATCTTTCTTTTGGTGTTTTTCAGAGTCAGGAGAAAGGCCTCTTTAGTGTCTTAAGTTTTCATAACAGTGACCTTAATTGCCCTACCATCTGTAAGCTGTTAGTGTCTTAATGACCATTCCACAGGTGCATGTTCATTAATTGTTTATGGTTCATTGAACAAGTATGGGAAACAGTGTTTAAACCCTTTACAATGAAGATCTGTGAAGTTATTTGGATTTTAACGAATTATCTTTGAAAGACAGGGTCCTGAATAAGGGCCGTTTCTTTTTTTTGCTGAATTTAGCTAGCCTACATAGAGTACACTCAATGAAATTGGGAACTGCAGGATTAGATCTCCAATTTATTTACAACATTACGGTGCATTTACTCATAGCATTACATATGTGTGTTTGCAGGAGGAATGCCTCCCTTAAAGTGGAACTGACAGTGTTTTAGCAACATGAAATCTTATTAAAATCCCCCAGGTAGTGTACTTTTTCTGCAAGCGAGCACTTAGATATGGTCAATTTCACGTTTTCATAAATTCTAAGAATGTTTGGGAATTACATAAATGTAGGCTTTTGTGATCATTCTATAGCTGTCACACCCTGACCATAGTTTACTTTGTATGTTTCTATGTTTTGGACTGGCAATTTATTTACGCCCTGTGTGTTGGCGTGACTGTTTTTGTTGCGCTGGGGAATAAATCTGAAGAAACGACTGAACCCTGCTCTCTGCGCCTGATTCCACCCACCACACCTAGTAGATCGTTACAGAATCACCCACCACCAACGGACCAAGCAGCGTGTCAACAGGCAGCAACAGCAGCGTAAAGAGGAATGGACATGGGAGGACGTTATGGACAGCAGGAGTATGGACTATACTACTTGGGAGGAGATCGACAGGTGGGCGGACGACCCAGGGAGAGTGCCGGAGCCCGCCGGTGTCTCCGGTTCGCCTGCATAGCCCAGTGCGGGCTATTCCACCTCGCCGCACTGGCAGGGCGACCGTGAGCATTCAACCAGGTAAGGTTGGGCAGGCTCGGTGCTCAAGAGCTCCAGTGCGCCTGCACGGTCCGGTCTTTCCAGTACCACCTCCACACCCCAGCCCTCCGGTAGCAGCTCCCCGCACCAGGCTTCCTGTGCGTGTCCTCGGCCCAGTACCACCAGTGCCAGCACCACGCATCAGGCCTACAGTGCGCCTCGCCTGTCCAGCGCTGCCGGAGCTTTCCTCCTCTCCAGCGCTGTCGGAGTCTCCCGCCTGTCTACCGCTGTTAGAGCCTTCCTTCTCTTCAGCGCTGCCGGAGTCTCCCGCCTGTTCAGAACTGCCAGTTTGCAAGGAGCTGCCAGTTTGCAAGGAGCTGCCAGTTTGCAAGGAGCTGCCAGTCTGCAAGGAGCTGCCAGTCTGCAAGGAGCTGCCAGTCTGCAAGGAGCTGCCAGTCTGCATAGAGCTGCCAGTCTGCAAGGAGCTGCCAGTTTGCAAGGAGCCGCCAGAGCTGCCAGTCTGCAAGGAGCCGCCAGAGCTGCCAGTTAGCATGGAGCAGCCAGAGCCACCAGTCAGCATGGAGCAGCCAGGGCCGCCAGTCAGCATGGAGCAGCCAGGGCCGCCAGTCAGCATGGAGCAGCCAGGGCCGCCAGTCAGCATGGAGCAGCCAGTCAGCATGGAGCAGCCAGAACAGCCAGTCAGCATGGAGCAGCCAGAGCTGCCAGTCAGCATGGAGCAGCCAGTCAGCATGGAGCAGCCAGAGCTGCCAGTCAGCATGGAGCAGCCAGTCAGCATGGAGCAGCCAGAGCTGCCAGTCGACCAGACTCTTCCAGATCTGCCAGTCAGCCAGACTCTTCCAGATCTGCCAGTCAGCCAGACTCTTCCAGATCTGCCAGTCAGCCAGACTCTTCCAGATCCGCCAGTCAGCCAGACTCTTTCAGATCCGCCAGTCAGCCAGGATCTTCCAGATCCGCCAGTCAGCCAGGATCTTCCAGATCCGCCAGTCAGCCAGGATCTGCCAGAACCGCCAGCCAGCCAGGATCTGCCGGATCCAACTACCTGCCTGAGCTTCCTCTCAGTGCTGAGCTTCCTCTCAGTGCTGAGCTTCCTCTCAGTGCTGAGCTACCCATCAGTCCCGAGCTACCTCTGTCCCGAGCTGTCCTTCTGTTCCGAGCTGCCCCTCTGTCCCGAGCTGTCATTTAGGAGGGTAACCTATCTAGGGACGCTAAGGAGGTGGACTAAAACTATTATGGAGTGGGGTCCACGTCCAGCGCCAGAGCCGCCACCGCGGACAGATGCCCACCCAGACCCTCCCCTATAGGTTCAGGTTTTGCGGCCGGAGTCCGCTCCTTGGGGGGGGGGGGGGGGTGGTACTGTCACACCCTGACCATAGTTTACTTTGTATGTTTCTATGTTTTGGTTGGTCAGGGTGTGATCTGAGTGGGCATTCTATGTTACATGTCTAGTTTGTCCAGTTCTATGTTCGGCCTGATATGGTTCTCAATCAGAGGCAGGTGTTCGTCATTGTCTCTGATTGGGAACCATATTTAGGTAGCCTGGGTTTCACTGTGTGTTTGTGGGTGATTGTTCCTGTCTATGTGTTTTCACCAGATAGGGCTGTTTAGGTTTTCGTTACGTTCATTACGTTCTTTATTTTGTAGTGTTTGTATTGATTCGTGTTTTACGTTTGGTTATTAAAACATGGATCGAAATCTACACGCTGCATTTTGGTCCGACTCTCCTTCTCATACAGAAAACCGTTACAATAGCAATATAGAATGTGAAAGCACTGCAGTAAATGAAACCTAATAAAAACATTTATCTCGTCCAGGACCAGAGTCTACGCAGACCGGCAAAAGCCACAAAAGACACCTGAATGAATATCTGCAAACATGTAAATACCACGGGAGTCCTCTTACATTTGGGATCTTTAAAATCATGTTTAGGGCTGTTGCGGTATGACTCACACATGAGTCATGATCGCATTAAAATTTCACGTGACCGTTGAGTTGCGGTAATCTCCTTTTACGCACTCTGGACATGCTTTGGTAGTACCCAACTTGCTAACGCCCATCAGCCTGATAATCAGGGCTCTGTTGTCACTCTAACCACTCTGACATCAATGGAAATTCAATCGAAAATCATATCAAACACTTATCGTCAAAACAGTAGGAGTGTCATACTTTTAAAACTCACCTCACTGTGATGATCAATTTGAATAAAGAAGTTGAACAGCAGGTTGAAACAGTGTAAAACATGGTTGTTGTGGATGTTGTTTCAAAGCCTAACACACTGAAATGGATAGCGCTTTCTAAGGTGATGATTAATTCAAAACACCATATGCATATCACAGTTTATGCATATGCATATGAGCCCAAGCCCGAAAAGAAAAACCTGAATTAAAATGATGATTGGGCCTTTATACCGAAATAGCCTACCGCATATTATGCAAGGCAGAAAAACATAAAACTAAACTGATTTAAGATGTCTATGGTTCATAATATGTCTAGCCTATACTCCAAAATTAAACAAATTTGAGTGATCACCTTTGAGTGTCGACTGTTACTGTGCATACTGGATGGCCTGGTTACCTTATGCTATGCTCCAAAATGTCTATCCATGAGTCTTGGAGAGAATGTATAGCCCTAGGCATTGCTGTTGGTTCATTGACTATGCAGAGCAGCTTACAGTTTGCCTACAATTAGTGAATTTGTATTTGATTATGAATAGCCTAGTAATGAGGATTATAAAAACTATTTCCATAATTAATTGGGTGACACATTACCTTTCGCTATACAGAATATCTCACCCACATGCATTTCCATCTCCTCCTTTATTCCGTTCTTGAGTGTGCAGACGGGCTGTAAACAGTTTAGTGAAATGTGTTTTGTTGCGAAAACATTTTACTATCAATGTTCTCAAACAGATTTCACTTGATTTCCCAAATTAAGCACTGAGTACATTGTTGCTGCAGGAACAAGGTTAGAGAGCCCATGGCATACAGAGTTTGGGTGGAATATCACCTGTTGGGCAGCGAGATCATGTTCCTCAAACTGTGGTTGATGTCTGAAGTGATGTGTATAAGTGTATAAGTGTTCTTATACATATATACCTGTCTTTTTCCCCCTGCCCATTTGATAATGGGACATTCTAAATCAAAAGTAATTTTACATATTAGTAAAGACAAGATTAAATTGAGAATAGTCTGATGGGTTAAAATATGATAACTTGATGAGAGAACAGCTGTGCGGCCTGAGGCAAGGAACAGAGCTTTTTTGTCAAATCATCAGTAGCCTATAGTTGCACCATGCAGCCCATAATTTTATTTTATTTCTAAGACATTCTAAAGTTTGCATTATTCACAACTAAAGTTGCCAAATGACTCTTAATCTAACATGTAGGACCTGTTTCAAATTACCACTTTTATAAATAGCCATTTCATATGTGCACCTGCTCTGCAATGGGAAAAAATATCCTTTATATTTTAGTCAACTAAGTTGAATTATTTTATTCTTACTAAAAAATCACATAAAATGAAATAATGGCACTGGATTTATAAGCATATCTTGTCAGCTAAATGAACAAGCCTTCAGCCTATGGCATGGAGCATAGCCATACAGTAGGCCAACTCATATTCTGTTGTTCTGAAATACATTTTCTTTATATCATAATGTTTAACTTTATACCTGACTAAAATAAATAATTGATGTGTTTTGGTGTTTATTAAATTTATTGAATAGACTTTTTAAAATGTAGATGTTCCAAAGGTGCGCAGCAGCGGCTTACATACGTGGAGGCCTGGAGATGCTTTAAATTAATTAACGGTCAATTACCGCAAGACCGGCAATAACTGGCTGACAAAATGTCATGACCGCCTAGCCCTAGTCCTGTTCATCAAACAGCCTACCTTTTTATGGTTATCTTTCCCTATATTCACATCAACAACAAGATCAACAACTAATGCTAGCCAGAGCAAAATTAGCTCCAATTTAACAAAGGAACATTAGATAAACACTCTCAAACATTTTTAGCTAGTTGGCCATTAAAATTGCACCGATCAAAGATATGCAATAGTAAGTAGCCTGCTTGTCCTTCTGCTGCTTGCCTGCCAATGTGCATTCTTGTCCCAACAAAGCACCCAAGCTAACTGGCTAAAGTTGATTAGCTTGCTAGCTAGCTACTTCCTGGCACAAATGAGCGAACACCTCACTCTGACCCTAGCAAAACCGGTTACATTGTTTACATTTTATCTAGTGCGATCGTGACTAACTATTGCTTTTTTGTCTATGCTTACTGACACCGGTCATATTCAGCAGGTGTTACGAGTTCGTAAATTCATTGGTTATTCAGCTCTCTGGCACACAGACGAGAGTGCTCTGAAATCGGAGTAGATAGCCAGAGTGAATTTTGCGAACGCAAGAGATATGCTAACTGTATAACAGTCATTCCAAGGTCAGCATAGCCAGCTAGCGATTCACATGTCTTGCTAGCTAACCAAATGACAACTGCATCTCTAGCTGTGTAGCCACCCGAAAAGCACCATGAGGGGAAAAAGTCAGTCACTCCTCCAATGGCATAACATCTTCCTAGCAGCTAGCTAGCTAACGTTAGGCTCTGTGTTTTTAGATTGCTACATAAATAAATACGCTAGCCTATTAGCCACGTTATGACTGACTTGTGGTCATTGTCCTTGCTAGTTTGATTGTGTTGACATTGCCAGCCTTATTTACATTGAGTCATTGAAACTGAAACAGTTCATCCCAAATGGAGGCAGCCAACAAAATATCAGGCCAGCTGTGATTTACAACCTGATAGCAATATTTTGGGGACTACCAATTAACGTATTGGTGAATTATATTAATCATGCATTGAACTGCATCTCTGCCAACAATGCCTTACTGTATGTCATGGAATGTTGAGTCAAATAGAACCTATTATTTTTAAAAACCTCTTATAAAATCAATTCTGTAGCATAAACTGGGAATTTTGTATTTTTGACTGATATCATGATTGTTTGTTTCATACCTGCAAAGTAAAACGCTGTCAGTTCCAATTTAAGATTTAGTAGTGCTCGATGCTGCCATGATGTCAGGTTTATTAGTGTCATGTATGCTTTAAGAACATGGGAAGTTTATGTTAAATATGTTTTATTAATACATTTTGTTATTGATTTTCATGCACACAACACACAAAAAGACCAACAAACAGAAAAGACACAATGAACATAGTCAACACCACATGATATCTAATAAACAGCTCAAGCCACATGCAGCATTTAGCAGTCTTTTCTCATTCTCATACTTCCTACACTTGTGACATAGTCTCTCAGCTATTGAAAGCTGGTTATCAAGGTTCGGTTGTGACTGATTTAAAGCCCCTCTATCCTCCTCCCAGCTCAGACAGATACTGTGTAGGAGACTGTGTGTTTGCCTTAAATGCCACCATATACCCTATATAGTGCACTACTTTTGACGGTTAAAAGTCATGCACTGAATAGGGAAGAGGGTGTCATTTGAGATGCATATCCTGTGGCTGCAGCATCGGAGCCTGCCTGGTGTTCTCTTTCCACAATGCAGCCCGGTGCCAAGTGATAAAATGGGTGGAGAGAGATTAAAAAAAGAGGGCTGGAGTAAACAATTATCCCCTGCACCACACATCCCAGGGTGTGGATTCCAATGTCAAGCGGGATGAGCTATCACCCCCATTAATGCCATCATTATTCCCCCGTGCCTAATGACCTCCCTTAGAACACACACACACACACACACATACACACACACACACACACACACACACACACACACACACACACACACACACACACACACACACACACACACACACACACACACACACACACACACACAGGATTGATCAATGTCAGAGAAAGTTTCCTGTGTGCTCTTTCTCTATAACTTCTTGTAAAACTGCTTTTTATTGCAGAAAGTATTGCTTCCGCACTATGCAAAGTCTTTTCTGGGAACTAAATAAATGTGTCCCACGTCCTGAGGGGAACTCTTGCTCTGCACTACATCTCTACCTGGGGATTTCTTTTGCCCCATGATTCATAACTGAAAGAATTTCTCTTGATATGAGAGACATGTAATCTTGTATTCCTCATTTTTCAAGCCAGATAGAAAATCTAATCCATGTAACTTCCTGCTGATATTAGTTTTGGGATTTTTCAAAAAACTTCACATAGGTTCTCGATGCTCCATTTGGGATTTCCCAAATATCCCAACAGTACTGTATATCATACTGTACTTTTTAACAGTCACATATAACTCTACATGGGGAGAATAGGGTGTCATTTGAGACAGAGTTTGTCTCTTGAAGGAAAAATCTACGCAAAAACATTTTTTTTTATTAGTCCACTGTTGATAAAACCCAAAATGTTTTGCATGTCGGTGATCAAGTTTTATAGATATAGAACTATCAAATTATAGAAAGTGTCACAGTATGATGCATTTTTGAGTGGTATTTTCCTTTAATCAACCACCATGAGATTAGATTCCATTCTCTTTTCAGCCTTCTGATTACTCATTGTATTTGCCTTAGATATTATGGTGGAAGCCCAGGCAGTGACACTGCCATCCTAGCTACATTAATCACAAGTCCAAATGGATCAATATGTTGTAATTAGTTATTTTTCATCTCTGTCCATTTCTGAGATGAATAATGTTAGAGTTGAACAAGGCCATGGCAACAAAGCACCCTCAGACTCAACTGTGTCATTCATTTCCTGTTAGCAAACGATATGTTCTCTCTCTCTCTGAACAATGACACGATGAGGACACTACTGCTGACAAAGTTATTTTTAATCCCCTTGCATTTCCAACCAGTCCGCATGTTCTTATCGCAAAGGTTTCACTGTGTTGCCATTGTATTGAAGCTACAAGTTGTGCTCTGATAGACGGTGGAAGACATAAGCTCTCATGAACATTTGGCTAACCCACAGAGATACATCTCTTTGGTCTGCCACGTTCAATTGTTTGGATGTGCAGTACTTCTATAATGATGTAAATGAACACATTTTATAATATGAATATAATAATTAATTTGATGCTAGACACCTCTGGAAAGTACAGTGCCTTCAGAAAATACTCATGCATGCCTTATTCCACATTTTCTTGTGTTACGGCCTGAATTTGAAATTGATTAAATTGTTTTTTTTTTCTTCTCACCCATCTACACTCCTTAATTTTTTACTAGGCAAGTCAGGTAAGAACAAATATTTTTTTTGATGACGACCTAGGAACAGTGGGTTAACTGCCTTGTTCAGGGGCAGAACGACAGATTCACACCTATTGGTCAATACATTTTAGAATCAATCACCTTTGGCAGCTGTGAGTCTTTCTGAGTAGTTATCTTAGAGCGTTGCACACCTGGAGATTGTACAATATTTGCAAATTATTATTATAAAAATTCTTCAAGCTATGTCAAGTTGTTTGTTGATCAGTGCTAGACAGCCATGTTCAAGTCTTGCCGTAGTTTTCAAGACGATTTAAGTCAAAACTATAACTACGCCACTCAAACATTCACTGTCGTCTTAGTAAGCAACTCCAGTGTATATTTGTTCTTGTGTTTTAGGTTATTGTCCTACTGAAAGGAGAATTCGTCTGTAAGTGTCTGTTGGAAAGCAGACTGGTTTTCCTCTGGGATTTTGTCTGTGCTTAGCTCCATTCCATTTCTTTTTTATCCTGAAAAACTCTCCAGTCCTTAACAATTAGAAATCAAATCAAACTGTATTTGTCACACGCCCCGAATACAACGGGTGTAGACCTTACCGTGAAATGCTTACTTACAAGCCCTTTAACCAACAGTGTAGACCTTACCGTGAAATACTTACATACAAGCCCTTTAAACAACAGTGTAGACCTTACCGCGAAATACTTACTTACAAGCCCTTTAAACAACAGTGTAGACCTTACCGTGAAATACTTACTTACAAGCCCTTTAAACAACAGTGTAGACCTTACCGTGAAATACTTACTTACAAGCCCTTTAACCAACAGTGTAGACCTTACCGTGAAATACTTACTTACAAGCCCTTTAACCAACAGTGTAGACCTTACCGTGAAATACTTACTTACAAGCCCTTTAAACAACAGTGTAGACCTTACCGTGAAATACTTACTTACAAGCCCTTTAACCAACAGTGTAGACCTTACCGTGAAATACTTACTTACAAGCCCTTTAACCAACAGTGTAGACCTTACCGTGAAATACTTACTTACAAGCCCTTTAAACAACAGTGTAGACCTTACCGTGAAATACTTACTTACAAGCCCTTTAAACAACAGTGTAGACCTTACCGTGAAATACTTACTTACAAGCCCTTTAACAACAGTGTAGACCTTACCGTGAAATACTTACTTACAAGCCCTTTAACCAACAGTGTAGACCTTACCGTGAAATACTTACTTACAAGCCCTTTAACCAACAGTGTAGACCTTACCGTGAAATACTTACTTACAAGCCCTTTAAACAACAGTGTAGACCTTACCGTGAAATACTTACTTACAAGCCCTTTAAACAACAGTGTAGACCTTACCGTGAAATACTTACTTACAAGCCCTTTAAACAACAGTGTAGACCTTACCGTGAAATACTTACTTACAAGCCCTTTAAACAACAGTGTAGACCTTACCGTGAAATACTTACTTACAAGCCCTTTAAACAACAGTGTAGACCTTACCGTGAAATACTTACTTACAAGCCCTTTAAACAACAGTGTAGACCTTACCGTGAAATACTTACTTACAAGCCCTTTAAACAACAGTGTAGACCTTACCGTGAAATACTTACTTACAAGCCCTTTAAACAACAGTGTAGACCTTACCGTGAAATACTTACTTACAAGCCCTTTAAACAACAGTGTAGACCTTACCGTGAAATACTTACTTACAAGCCCTTTAAACAACAGTGTAGACCTTACCGTGAAATACTTACTTACAAGCCCTTTAACCAACAGTGTAGACCTTACCGTGAAATACTTACATACAAGCCCTTTAAACAACAGTGTAGACCTTACCGTGAAATACTTACTTACAAGCCCTTTAACCAACAGTGTAGACCTTACCGTGAAATACTTACTTACAAGCCCTTTAAACAACAGTGTAGACCTTACCGTGAAATACTTACTTACAAGCCCTTTAACCAACAGTGTAGACCTTACCGTGAAATACTTACTTACAAGCCCTTTAACCAACAGTGTAGACCTTACCGTGAAATACTTACTTACAAGCCCTTTAACCAACAGTGTAGACCTTACCGTGAAATACTTACTTACAAGCCCTTTAAACAACAGTGTAGACCTTACCGTGAAATACTTACTTACAAGCCCTTTAACCAACAGTGTAGACCTTACCGTGAAATACTTACTTACAAGCCCTTTAACCAACCTTACCGTGAAATACTTACTTACAAGCCCTTTAAACAACAGTGTAGACCTTACCGTGAAATACTTACTTACAAGCCCTTTAAACAACAGTGTAGACCTTACCGTGAAATACTTACTTACAAGCCCTTTAACCAACAGTGTAGACCTTACCGTGAAATACTTACTTACAAGCCCTTTAACCAACAGTGTAGACCTTACCGTGAAATACTTACTTACAAGCCCTTTAAACAACAGTGTAGACCTTACCGTGAAATACTTACTTACAAGCCCTTTAAACAACAGTGTAGACCTTACCGTGAAATACTTACTTACAAGCCCTTTAAACAACAGTGTAGACCTTACCGTGAAATACTTACTTACAAGCCCTTTAAACAACAGTGTAGACCTTACCGTGAAATACTTACTTACAAGCCCTTTAAACAACAGTGTAGACCTTACCGTGAAATACTTACTTACAAGCCCTTTAAACAACAGTGTAGACCTTACCGTGAAATACTTACTTACAAGCCCTTTAAACAACAGTGTAGACCTTACCGTGAAATACTTACTTACAAGCCCTTTAAACAACAGTGTAGACCTTACCGTGAAATACTTACTTACAAGCCCTTTAACCAACAGTGTAGACCTTACCGTGAAATACTTACTTACAAGCCCTTTAAACAACAGTGTAGACCTTACCGTGAAATACTTACTTACAAGCCCTTTAACCAACAGTGTAGACCTTACCGTGAAATACTTACATACAAGCCCTTTAACCAACAGTGTAGACCTTACCGTGAAATACTTACATACAAGCCCTTTAAACAACAGTGTAGACCTTACCGTGAAATACTTACTTACAAGCCCTTTAAACAACAGTGTAGACCTTACCGTGAAATACTTACTTACAAGCCCTTTAAACAACAGTGTAGACCTTACCGTGAAATACTTACTTACAAGCCCTTTAAACAGTGTAGACCTTACCGTGAAATACTTACTTACAAGCCCTTTAAACAACAGTGTAGACCTTACCGTGAAATACTTACTTACAAGCCCTTTAAACAACAGTGTAGACCTTACCGTGAAATACTTACTTACAAGCCCTAAACAACAGTGTAGACCTTACCGTGAAATACTTACTTACAAGCCCTTTAAACAACAGTGTAGACCTTACCGTGAAATACTTACTTACAAGCCCTTTAAACAGCAGTGTAGACCTTACCGTGAAATACTTACTTACAAGCCCTTTAAACAACAGTGTAGACCTTACCGTGAAATACTTACTTACAAGCCCTTTAAACAACAGTGTAGACCTTACCGTGAAATACTTACTTACAAGCCCTTTAAACAACAGTGTAGACCTTACCGTGAAATACTTACTTACAAGCCCTTTAAGCAACAGTGTAGACCTTACCGTGAAATACCTACGTACAAGCCCTTTAAACAACAGTGTAGACCTTACCGTGAAATACTTACTTACAAGCCCTTTAAACAACAGTGTAGACCTTACCGTGAAATACTTACTTACAAGCCCTTTAAACAACAGTGTAGACCTTACCGTGAAATACTTACTTACAAGCCCTTTAAACAACAGTGTAGACCTTACCGGGAAATACTTACTTACAAGCCCTTTAACCAACAGTGTAGATCTTACCGTGAAATACTTACTTACAAGCCCTTTAAACAACAGTGTAGACCTTACCGTGAAATACTTACTTACAAGCCCTTTAACCAACAGTGTAGACCTTACCGTGAAATACTTACATACAAGCCCTTTAACCAACAGTGTAGACCTTACCGTGAAATACTTACATACAAGCCCTTTAAACAACAGTGTAGACCTTACCGTGAAATACTTACTTACAAGCCCTTTAAACAACAGTGTAGACCTTACCGTGAAATACTTACTTACAAGCCCTTTAAACAACAGTGTAGACCTTACCGTGAAATACTTACTTACAAGCCCTTTAAACAACAGTGTAGACCTTACCGTGAAATACTTACTTACAAGCCCTTTAAACAACAGTGTAGACCTTACCGTGAAATACTTACTTACAAGCCCTTTAAACAACAGTGTAGACCTTACCGTGAAATACTTACTTACAAGCCCTTTAAACAACAGTGTAGACCTTACCGTGAAATACTTACTTACAAGCCCTTTAAACAACAGTGTAGACCTTACCGTGAAATACTTACTTACAAGCCCTTTAAACAACAGTGTAGACCTTACCGTGAAATACCTACTTACAAGCCCTTTAAACAACAGTGTAGACCTTACCGTGAAATACTTACTTACAAGCCCTTTAACCAACAGTGTAGACCTTACCGTGAAATACTTACTTACAAGCCCTTTAAACAACAGTGTAGACCTTACCGTGAAATACTTACTTACAAGCCCTTTAAACAACAGTGTAGACCTTACCGTGAAATACTTACTTACAAGCCCTTTAAACAACAATGCAATTCAAGAAATAGAGTTTAAAAAATATTTACTAAATAAACTAAAGTAAAAAATGAAATAAAAAGTAACAATGAAATAACAATACCGAGGCTTTATACAGGGGGTACCGGTATTGAGTCAATGTGCAGGGGTATAGGTTAGTCAAGGTCATTTGTACATAGGTAGGGGTAAAGTGACAATGCATAGATAATAAACTGCAAGTAGCAGCAATGTGGTTGTTAATGTAAATAGTCCGGGTGGCCATTGGATTGATTGTTGAGCAGTCTTAAGGCTTGTGGGTAGAAGCTGTTAAGGAGCCTTTTGGACCTAGACTTGCCGCTCTGGTACCACTTTCCGTGCGGTAGCAGAGAGAACAGTCTATGACTTGGGTGACTGGAGTCTTTGCCAACTTTTGGGGCCTTCCTCTGGCAACGCCTAGTATATAGGTCCTGAATGACAGGAAGCTTGGCCCCAGTGATGTACTAGGCCGTATGCACTACCCTCTGTAGCGCCTTACGGTCGGATGCTGAGCAGTTGCCATACCAGGTGGTGATGCAACCGGTCAGGATGCTCTCGATGGTTCAGCTGTATAACTTTTTGAGGATCTGGGGACCCATGCCAAATCTTTTAAGACTCCTGAAGGGGAAACAGTGTTGTTGTGCCCTCTTCAAGACTGTCTTGGTGTGTTTGGACCATGATAGTTTGTTGGTGATGTAGACACCAAGAAACTTAACTCTCAACCCACTAACCTACAGCCCCGTCGATGTGAATGTGTGTTCGGCCCTCCTTTTCCTGTAGTCCACGACCGTCTCCTTTGTCTTACTCATGTTGCATACCCATAACATGATGCAGCCTCCACTATGAAGAATGGTACTTAGTAATGTGTTGTATTGCATTTGCCCAAAACATAACACTTTGTATTCAGGACAAAAAGTAAATTGATTTGCAACAGTTTTTGCAGTATTAATTTAGTGCCTTGTCGCAAACATAATACATGTATTGGAATATTTTTTTTCTGTACAGGTCTCCTTCTTTTCACTCTGTCAATTAGATTAGTATTGTGGAATAACTACAATGTTGTTGATCTTTCCTCAGTTTTATACTATCACAGCCATTCATCTCTGGAACTGTTTTGAAGTCACCATTGGTAAAATGAGCAGTTACCTTCCTCTCTGGCAACTGAGTTAGGAAGGATGCCTTTATCTTTATAGTGACTGTTTGCATTGATACACCATCCAAAGTGTAATTAATAACTTCACCATGCTCAAAGGGATATTCAATGTCAGCTTGTTTTATGTTTTACCCATCTACTAATAGGTGTCCTTCTTTGCAAACCATTGGAAAATCTCCCTGGTGTTTGTGGTTGAGTCTATCTTTGAAATTCACTGCACAACTGAGGAACCTTACAGATAAATGTATGTGTGAGTTATGGAGATGCGGTAGTTATTCAAAAATCATGTTAAACACTATCATTGCACAGAGTCCATGCAACTTATTATGTGACTTTTTAAGCACATTTTTACTCCTGAACTTATTTAGGCTTGCCATAACAAAGGGTTTGAATACTTATTGACTCAAGACATTTCAGCTTTTCATTTTTAATTAATTTGTAACATTTTCTAAAAACAAATCACTTTGACATTATGGGAAATTGTGTGTAAGCCAGTGACACAAAATCTAAATTTAATCAATTTGAAATTCAGGATGTAATGCAACAAAATATGGGAAAAGTCAAGGGGTGTGAATCAGTGGCGGTCGGTACCATTTAATATGAGGGAGGATTATAAAAATATATATACACTGCTCAAAAAAATAAAGGGAACACTAAAATAACACATCCTAGATCTGAATGAATGAAATATTCTTATTAAATACTTTTTTCTTTACATAGTTGAATGTGCTGACAACAAAATCGCACAAAAATGATCAATGGAAATCAAATTTGTCAACCCATGGAGGTCTGGATTTGGAGTCACACTCAAAATTAAAGTGGAAAACCACACTACAGACTGATCCAACTTTGATGTAATGTCCTTAAAACAAGTCAAAATGAGGCTCAGTAGTGTGTGGCCTCCACGTGCCTGTATGACCTCCCTGCAACGCCTGGGCATGCTCCTGATGAGGTGGCGGATGGTCTCCTGAGGGATGGCCTCCCAGACCTGGACTAAAGCATCCGCCAACTCCTGGACAGTCTGTGGTGCAACGGAGCGTGGATGGTGGATGGAGCGAGACATGATGTCCCAGATGTGCTCAATTGGATTCAGGTCTGGGAAACAGGCGGGCCAGTCCATAGCATCAATGCCTTCCTCTTGCAGGAACTGTTGACACACTCCAGCCACATGAGGTCTAGCATTGTCTTGCATTAGGAGGAACCCAGGGCCAACCGCACCAGCATATTGTCTCACAAGGGGTCTGGGGATCTCATCTCGGTACCTAATGGCAGTCAGGCTACCTCTGGCGAGCACATGGAAATGCCAAAGAAATGCCACCCCACACCATGACTGACCCACCGCCAAACCGGTCATGCTGGAGGATGTTGCAGGCAGCAGAACGTTCTCCACGGCGTCTCCAGACTCTGTCACATGTGCTCAGTGTGAACCTGCTTTCATCTGTGAAGAGCACACAGCGCCAGTGGCGAATCTGCCAATCTTGGTGTTCTCTGGCAAATGCCAAACGTCCTTCACGGTGTTGGGCTGTAAGCACAACCCCCACCTGTGGACGTCGGGCCCTCATACCACCCTCATGGAGTCTGTTTCTGATCGTTTGAGCAGACACATGCACATTTGTGGCCTGCTGGAGGTCATTTTGCAGGGCTCTGGCAGTGCTCCTCCTTGCACAAAGGCGGAGGTAGCGGTCCTGCTGCTGGGTTGTTGCCCTCCTACGGCCTCCTCCACGTCTCCTGATGTACTGGCCTGTCTCCTGGTAGCGCCTCCATGCTCTGGGCACTACGCTGACAGACACAGCAAACCTTCTTGCCACAGCTCGCATTGATGTGCCATCCTGGATGAGCTGCACTACCTGAGCCACTTGTGTGGGTTGTAGACTCCGTCTCATGCTACCACTAGAGTGAAAGCACCGCCAGCATTCAAAAGTGACCAAAACATCAGCCAGGAAGCATAGGAACTGAGAAGTGGTCTGTGGTCACCACCTGCAGAACCACTCCTTTATTGGGGGTGTCTTGCTAATTGCCTATAATTTCCACCTGTTGTCTATTCCATTTGCACAACATTATGTGAAATGTATTGTCAATCAGTGTTGCTTCCTAAGTGGACAGTTTGATTTCACAGAAGTGTGATTGACTTGGAGTTACATTGTGTTGTTTAAGTGTTCCCTTTATTTTTTTGAGCAATGTATATATGATCATGGCCTTATTTCTATTATAGCATATTGGTTGACTGTCGTTCATATTTCATTCACCCAGCTCAATCTAACATTGATTTAGGCTACTACATGATTCTCAAATTTTCCATTTACCCATCATGAGGTTGCTACAACCTAGCCTATGAATGAAAGTTTACAACGTAGGTGCACAGGTCGAGAGAATTTTGAGTAATTAAGGTGACAGACAGTGACACATTCAATACCACCTTTCACACTCTTGCCTGCATCTAGCTGATCTAGGGTGTAATCATTAGTCCAACAGTTGCAAATGAGAGTTTCGATTGGACAAATGAAGGTATATTTATCCCCACTTCATTCTGTTTGCTTTCATTTAAGACAGAATTGGCGGAATGAATACACCCCTGATCACACGCAAACAAAGTTCCCTTTCATAGCAACCACATAAAAACAGCATGATCACTTTGCTCGTTGTTTATATACCGTAACTCCTTCTCACAGCTATCTACGCACTCTCCTTCTCTCACGTTTTCCCTTCGCTTGTGGACTTCAGTGCACAACACATCAGCTCTCTGTGACCAGGCAAAAAAAATCTTTCCAAGCCAAAACCTCATATCATGATCGCTAACTGCTACACACAGCCTACATTGTTGTCACGTCATAGTCAACATAGCTACTAGAACTAACACGTTAGTAAACCCGCTACAATCATGCAGTACAATGTACAATCAGAAACCAGTTTAGCAGTCACACCGTTGTGCCCCGGGGGCAATAAATTAATAAAAACAAAATAAACCTTGACTTGGAAGCGTTCCTGTGTTGGATAGCCATAGCCAGCTAGCTAAAATATCATCCCTCTTTGTTTGAGCCCCGGGGTTTGAGTAGGCAAAATTTGTTCAAAACTGTTCAACTATTGTTTTTTCTCTCTTTGAGTCAACTACTAACCACATTTTATGCACTGCAGTGCTAGCTAGCTATAGCTTATGCTTTCAGCACTAGATTCATTATCTGATCCTTTGATCAGTGGACAACATGTCAGTCAGCACAAGCTGCAAGAGCTCTGATAGTTTGGAGGATGTTGTTACGCCCTGACAGTAGATTGCTTTGTATGTTTCTATTTTTTAGTTTGGTAAGGGTGTGATGTGGGTGGGTATTCTATGTTGTAGGTCTAGGTTTTGTTTTTCTATGTGTTTGGCCTGGTATGGTTCTCAATCAGGCAGCTGTCTATTGCTGTCTCTGATTGAGAGCCATACTTAGGTAGCCTGTTTTCCCATTTTGAGTTGTGGGTGCTTATTTTCCATTTCAGTGTTTTCACCACTGTTTCGGTTTTCCTTTATTCTCTTGTTCGTTTGTATCCAGTGTTCAGTTTATTAAAGGCATCATGAACACGTAACACGCTGCGCTTTGGTCTACTCCTTCTTCCACCAATGAAAATCGTTACAGATGTCTTCCGGAAGTTGTCATAATTACTGTGTAAGTCTATAGAACGGGGTGAAACCTAGGAGGCTCATGGTTTTTGTATTGAAATCAAAGTACCCAGAGGTGGACAGAATGCTAGCTGTCCTCCGGCTGCCCTACAGAGTGCTGCTACCCTTAAGTATGTATTTGGTGACGTAAATAGTCAGTTTCATCTAAATAGTAAATAGTATAGTTTCATCTAAAAATGATCACATTTTTTAATGTTTCACACATTATATTTGTATTAAATTTACTGAGTAGGATGGTCCACCCCTTCCAGCTAATCTACTGAAGGCTTCTAATGGTGTTAATATTGAGTTTAGTATACTTTGTCAAATAAAACAGCTATTAGACATGCATGGCCTATTGGCTATGCTGCTCGCTGCCGTACAAAGTCCACTGTCATTGTTAATGAGTATCTGAAGTAATCAGTGGAGATTTGTATTCCCATGGTCAAAAAACCAAGCTCATTAGCAGACTGAAATATTACAATTGATTTACAAGTCATACAATTTGCATTAATAAAAGGAATACATTTTGAAGGAATCTGACTGGGGTTTGAAATAAACCTCTCAGTCATTCAAAGGAAGGAGATATTAATGTTCCAGAGGAGAGAGTAAATACAGCTCAGAGGGTGTCTGAATCAGTGCCCGTGTAATAAACCCTATAATTATAGTCAGGAGCAGGCCCTTCAGATGAGGGCCAGCGAACAACATTAAATATTAATGGCTAATATAACCTTGATATCACTTTTGTCTCAGCTTGGTAGCGAAGACAAGATACATTGTAATAATCTCCTGAAATATCCCTCTGGCCCTTTCTTGTAACGGAGTGGAGAGAAGGCCGATGAGAGGAATATTAATAATACCTGAGATCTTTAAACGCCATCCATGTTTATGAGGCTCACGAATGTTCAAGCGACATGTGTGAAACGCTCCTTTTCTGTACTGTACACATCTTAAATAGATGGTATTTTTTTATGCTTCTAGGCTCTGGCTTGATTGTTATGTCGCTTGGTGAGCTGTTCTGATAAGAGACTGCAGCGATGAATTAGGGAACCTCAGAGGACGGTAAGAACACCTCATGAGGCACTTTGCCATTTGATGGTTTAGAAAACCTTTTTTGGTTCAGAGTGCAGCCCAGAGTGCAGTCATAAATGTTCTGCTATTAGGTTTTGACCGGTATCTGCGGTGGTCTGTCTTTGTGTTCTGTCTCTTGTTTCAATGTTGCCGTGCTCTCGGGATAAACATGAAAGATTCCCCGTGAATACATGTTGCAGTCGGATAAAAATTCACCTCGGCGAGAAAGCAAGCAATTGTCTAATGTCCTCAAGTCACTGAGATGCACTACAGATGCTCACACATCCCACATCCCGTGTCATGTTTCCATGAGATACTCAAGTTGTTTGCGAAGCCATCTGAAGTATGTGAATCACTCTCTGTTGGTACTACAGTATGCATGAAAAACTGTATATGCAATGTTCTTAGGTTATGAATGTGTAGCAATGTATCTTCAATGGAGAAACTCCGGTCTTGCCTTTCTGCTGCTTTCCCTAGCCGTAGGCACCGGACTGCTCAGGGGAGCACAATGATTTGGAACGTCCAGGCAGAAATATAAAATGTAAAACAAACAAATCTCTGACATTTACTGTCGATATACGGATTCACGTTAGCTCTATTAATGACATTTCTATCTGCAACGTTCAACAACGTTTGCCTACATTGAATGTGGCCCTGATCATAGTGCACTATAGCATTGATTCAAAATCACCATGTGAACACAGCCCAGTTCCTCCCCATTGTACCCTTCTTCCTCTCCATATCAGGTAATGGCCAGGCATCTACACACAATGGACAGCGTATTACAGACATGTAGCGAGAAAGACGCCCCATCGACCGTGCTTGTACTGTACTACAGTGCGTCCTATAAATGCCTCGGCACACCTCTGGGGCTGCCCATTGTTTGGTTTAAAAAGGTTCAAGGGCTGGGGTTTGAAATAAACCTCTCAGTCATTCAAAGGACGGAGATCTTCATGTTCCAAAGGAGAGAGTAAATACAGCTCAGAGGGTGTCTGAATCACGTGAGAGAATTGCCCAGCTCTATTCCCGTGCTGCTCTCACTATCGAAACAGAACAAAACTTGCCAGAGGCAATAAGAGAGGGAGGGAGACCAATTTGGGCTGTGTAACTAACGGTGTAACTGCTATGTGGGCAGGCAAGCAGACATTCATTGTACATTACATGTATGGACAAATACATGGATAAATAAACCTCAGACATCCTTTTGCTTACCTTCATGTGAATCTTTGTAAACGCCCCTAATTGCCGTGACCACTACCAATGCTGCTCTGCATAAATGGTTGTCTCATTGACCAAAGTGAACTTGGGTTAGTTGTATCTGTGCGATCTGCATGGGAATAGGCCAGTTTTATCCCATCGTGGCTGTGGTTTACCATCTCTAATGCTACAGTAATTATTACACTGTCTTTGGCCTCCATCTAGGTCCGATCCTGTATCTAAGTCCAGTGCTATTAATCTCACTAATTGGAGAACTCAGGGAAAGCAGTAATAGCTGTGTTTGCTGTTAAAAGGGAGCCTGGAGTGTGAATGTTTTTGCAATTTCAACAAAAATGTCAGGCAAATGACCTGCTCTTTAGAGGAACCTATCATGTTGCTGTACGAGTTGAGCTATGTATTGACGCAGAGCATAGAGAAATGCGGAGGTCAGTTATACACATGTTTGTACATGCATTTATTTGACCTCACCGTCGGGCAACATTCCTACAGAAAGAAAGCTATTATTTTGCATTTAAGCAGGTTTTGAATGCTATTGCTGGATTGTGCCAATTTTTTAAATAATTATACATTCCCTGTCTGGTTTTAGTTAGAGTATGGTAATGTTGGTGAGTTCAGGGTTCACATGCCTCGTCAACTGATTTATACATAAAAGTTTTTTTTTTACTTAACCCTAGTCTAACTCGACAAATTACGCTACAATGTTGAACCTGAACCTGCCGTCTTGGGACGCACTCAGGATTACAACCTATGCACAATGTGCCACGTCAATTATCCTAAAACTGTGTTGTGAATCGCCCACTGAGTTGCTCATTTGCTTGCTAGAACACACAGCGAAGCACCATTTCTCAACTGCTTCTTTGAGTCCTTCGTATTCATTTCACCCACACACATGTAGTTATGACACATGCATTCACGCCATATTAAAATGTTGGAAGCGTGCGCATCATGTGTAAAACAACAATTATGTTAATTCCAACATGATTGCGATAAATCAAGAGAGGACAGAACAGCCCTATTAAAATGTGTTGCCCCATCACTCAAGATTTATTTATTTATTTAGATCGGGACTCCGGGTTGGGAATCGCATGATGTGTTAAGCGGTTGTGTTTGGCTTTCTTTTTTTCTTTTTTTTACACTGTAGCAAGTAAAAGTCACTTGTTTGTACTGACAGAAAACCATATTCACATTTGGTAATATAACGACCCCCATGAACCATAAGGGCTTTCTCTGTAGTTCTGCATGATTTGCAGCACAGTTTGTTTGAGGAAATCATGAAGTATATGTACTGTGTCTTGCCAATGTGGGCCATCGTGACACTGGGTATCCAAAGAGCCCTTCTGCCAGAGTGGATGATGTTTTTCTTTCTTCACCTTCTCTTCTGCAGCCGCCATACTTGACGACCCAATGGAGTGCAGCCGGGGAGAGAGATTGGCCATCACTCTGGCGAAGGACAGCATCAACCGGTCCAGTAACCGTTCCACAACAGGCAAGCTGGAGGTGGACATCTTTGAGCTGCTGAGAGACAGTGAATATGAGATGGGAGAGACCAGTAAGTAGAGGATGGGAGTACGAGGTGGCTTTCAATTTTCGACTTTTGTCATTCATTTCAAAAAGTGAAAGACAAGTATGTCACGGACAGTCTGTCTGGCAGGCTGGCTGGGTGGCTGGCTGGGTGGCTGTGTGGGTGGCTGTGTGGGTGGGTGGGTCTGTGTATCTGTCTGCCAGCCGTTGATCCTTCAATTTAGTGCCCATCTTCCCTTGTTATCCCCCACTTTCAGAAATCCCTTGAGTACAGCGAGATATGTCTATCTTGTTAAGGAATATTTGGAGTAACGAGTGGCAGTGGCAAACACATTTTTGGAAAATAGCTGATGGGTTCTCTCTGTGTTAAAAATTATTTGGATGTGTGGATGTCAAAAGGTTTTGGACTTGTTTTGTTTCTTTGGTTTGAATGACTAGCCTGAAGATATATACAAAAGTATGTGGACACCCGTTCAAATTAGTGGATTTGGCTATTTGAGCCACACCCGTTGCTGACAAGTGTATAAAATCGAGCACACAGCCATGCAATCTCCATAAAGAAACATTGGCAGTAGAATGGCCCGTACTGAAGAGCTCAGTGACTTTCAACGTGGCACCGTCATAGGATGCCACCTTTCCAACAAGCTAATTTGTCTAATTTCTATCCTGCTAGAGCTACCCCGATCAACTGTAAGTGCTGTTATTGTGAAGTCGAAACGACTAGGAGCAACAACGGCTCAGCCGCAAAGGTATAGGCCACCCATGCTCGCAGAACGGGACCGGCGAGTGCTGAAGCGCACAGTGCATTGAAGAATTGTCTGTCCTCAGTCGCAACACTACCAAGTTCCAAACTGCCTGCAACATCAGCACAAGAACTGTTTGTCGAGGAGCTTCATGAAATGCGTTTCCATGGCCGAGCAGCCACACACAAGCCTAAGATCACCATGCTCAATGCCAAGTGTCGGCAGGAGTGGTGTAAAGGCCGTCGTCATTGGGCTCTGGAGCAGTGGAAGCGCGTTCTCTGGAGTGATGAATCACGCTCACCATCTGGTAGTCCGACGGACAAATCTGGGTTTGGCGGATGCCAGGAGAACGCTACCTTCCTGAATGCATAGTGCCAACTGTAATGTTTGGTGGTGGAGGAATAATGGTCTGGAGCTATTTTTCATGGTTCGGGCTAGGCCCTTTAGTTCCAGTGAAGGGAAATCTTAACGCTACTGCATACAATGACATTCTAGATGATTCTGTCCTTCCATTTTTGTGGCAACAGTTTGGGGAAAGCCTTTTCTTGTTTCAGCATGACAAAGCCCACATGCACAAAGTGAGGTCCATACAGAAATGTTTTTTCGGGATTGGTGTGGAAGAACTTTACTGGCCTGCACAGAGTCCTGACCTCAACCCCATCAAACACCTTTGGAATGAATTGGAACGCAGACTGCGAACCAGGCCTAATCGCCCAACATCAGTGCAGATCTTGTGACTGAATGGAAGCAAGTCCCCACAGTAATTTTCTAACATCTAGTGGAAAGACTTCCCAGAAGAGTGGAGGCTGTTGTAGCAGCAAAGGGGGGACCAACTCCGTATTAATGCCCATGATTTTGGAAAGAGATGTTTGTTTTGACCATGTAGTATACTATAAATCTAATGAGGTGGACAGAATTTGGAAAAATCTATGTCAATCAGCCTATCGCCATGACCTTGTGGATGGATACAGTGCAATGAAATATTAACAATGCATTAACATTTCCACAAGTAAATTTTAATGCTGGTATTTTTATACCAGCTACTTTAATTAGATGGAACAGAAGGAGAATAGAATACACTTTTACCAGTCTGTTTATCTAACATGAAGTTCACCTACTGTGTGTTGCCAATGTGGGCCATACTGACACTGGGTTGCTAAAAAAAACTTCTGGCAGAGTGGATAATGTTTTCTTTCTTCCCTTTGGCACATGTTGCGGAGTACAAGGAGTGGAATTTAGCTAAACAGATTGCTACCCAGGCTACTGTTGCCCGTTTCCGCAACAGGCAACATTATACTCCTTGTAGTGAGCTCTAACATATGGAATATGTCTAGATACTGAAATACACATTTTCGCATGAATTTAGTCAACATTTAAAAAATACTAATATGAATATCACAAAACGACCTTATTTTTATTTAGCTTATTTTTTAGACACATTGTTTGCGTCACGTTCTGACCATAGTTCTGTTATTTCATCTTTGTTTTAGTATGGTCAGGGCGTGAGTTGGGTGGCCAGTCTATGTTTGTTTTTCTATGTTGGTTTTTGAGTTCGGCCTAGTATGGTTCTCAATCAAAGGCAGCTGTCAATTGTTGTCCCTGATTGAGAATCATGCTTAGGTAGCCTGGGTTTCAGTTTTGGGTTGTGGGTGTTTGTCTTCCGTGTTAGTGTTCGTACCACACGGGACTGTTTCGTTCATTTCACGTTTATTGTTTTGTATTTCGTAGCGTTCAGTTTGTGTATTAAAATAAACATTATGGACACTTACCACGCTGCAAATTGGACCTCGGATCCTTCTCGCTACTCCTCCTCAGAAGAGGAGGACGAGGTTCGTTACAGTTTGGAACAATATACTCTCTGAAACGTTTAATGGTATGACCCATTTTATACATAATAGGTCACAATCACGATGAAGTTTCAATGGGAGAATTGCCAGAACAATCTGAGGTACCCCAAAATCATTTACACCCGCTGGCTCGGAATCGCCCTACAAAATTATGCCACCCATTAAATATAAACATCACAAGCCCTTCTAGTCAGTCACATTCTGCTCGAGGTGCTACTCCCCAATGCATATACAGGGAAAATAAAGGAAGAAGGGTTGAGGTTAATTCATAAAAGTTTAAGTCGTTGGGGGGGTCATTTAGCTATTTGATAATGAATTGTAGGACCCCTTTAGGTATATACATTTTTAACAAAATATTGATTTTGGCCGTTAGTACTATGGCCCAAATAAAGACAGTCAAAAAATCTGTCATAAGAAACGAGGTTTTGAAGTGTTTGTCCTTTATCTAGGAGATATAAGAAAGCTCTGAAATATTATGTATTTTTTTAACGCATATTTAACCCCTTTTTGGGTTAGGCACAAAACTACCATCATACTTCCTGTCTTTAAAAAAAAACGGTACCGGTTACCTTCAGACAAATCCCGTGGGGATCCTACAGCAAAATAGAGAACCATAGTGTTTGTGAGAATCTCCCCTTTACCCTTTAGTTCGTAGCCCAAACAGTTCGGATGCTACAAACAGAAGTTGGCACATTGACGGTACCAACTTCAGACGAGAGTCCCCTTACACTTGTGGCGGTCGTACAGCAAAATGGAGTCCACCATTGTGTTCGTGAGAGTCTATCCTTTCCATTTGACACTACAGACATTTTCATGAGAAGAAACATTTTCAGGATTATCTCATGGTCTGATAAACATCGCTCTACCTCTGCCGCCTAAAACCGCAAATGCAGAAGTGCGACATAGGCGGATGCGGTTCATTGAGACGCATGCCGTTAAAAAAAGAAGATATCTCTAGCTTAAATTTCATTATGTTACTTAGATTGGTGCATCAATCGACTCTAGGGGGTTAAAAGCACACTGCACTGTAGGTGTATGCCCATTAGATTCATACCGTCGTTCAGTCAGTAACCTTATTGAACTGGAAATAAAAGCTGAAATAAATCATTCTCTCTACTATTATTCTGACATTTCACATTCTTAAAATAAAGTGGTGATCCTAACGGCCCTAAGACAGGGAATCTTTACTAGGATTAAATGTCAGGAATTGTGAAAAACTGAGTTTAATTGTATTTGTCTAAGGTGTATGTAAACTTCCGATTTCAACTGTATATCCTGCTAGGTGAATATCCATGTCGTCATATCAGCCATGATTTCGTGAAAAATAAGTTTTTGATGTCCCGTTTGTAGGATATTTGTGATCGTACCTCATCTAATTTATTGTCCAATGATTGTACGTTGGCGAGTAATATTGACAGTAACGGCAGCTTTCCCACTCGCCTTCTGCAGAACCTTATGAGCCACCCCGCTCTGTGTCCTCTGTATCTGCATCTCTTTCTCTTGCCAATAACGGGGATATTGGCCTTGTCGGATATTAGCAGTATATCCTGTGAGTCCTGCTTGTTGAAGAAGAAATCTTTGTCTAATCTGAGGTGAGCAATCGCTGTCCTGATATCCAGAAGCTTTTTTTTGCCATAAGATACGGTGGCAGAAACATTAAGTACAAAAAGTAGAGCTTAATGGCCGTGGTAGCTCCTCCTCATACATAAAAACAACTGTATACCTCTCCCTGCTTGGTTGGTTGCCTGCAAACCCCCTCCTAATTTAGTGCTGTCGTGGCTCTGCCCAGGCAGCAATTGGATTAGGGATGGATCAGTGGCACCAGTAAGGAGGAAATGTCACACAACCTGCCTAGCTGTGTGTGTGTGTGTTTGTTTTCAACATAACTGTTGGCCCACTTGGTCGAATGGTCCAAGATGTCGGCTTCTTTCCTGGGAGACCAGGTTTCTAATCCCACCAGTTACAAAAGCACACGTGAAATGTTGGCAAACCACATGTCTGAGTTATATGAAAAATATCCATGTAAAACTTCAGTGTCTTACTCATGTGTCTGTTTTTCTACGTGATATTTTTCACATGTGAAACATTTGTGTAAAACGTCAGACACGTGTCCGTGAACCACGTGTCTGCCCCGTGAACATTTACACGTGAAATCTTTCACATGATTTCACGTGTCCAAAAACCACGTTTGTTTTACACGCTCTTTTTACAAGAGTTTTAAAAAATAAAAATATTATGTGGTGTGTGCATTCATGTGTGAATTTGAATGTGGGTAACAATACTTTAAAGGACTACTGGAGTCGGTTTTTGTGCCGACTATCTGTACTTTAATTTACTATTTATATTTTTTTACAACTTTTACTTCACTACATTCCTAAAGAAAACAATACTTTTACTCCATACATTTTCCCTGACACCCAAAACCACTCGTTCCATTTCGAATGCTTAGCAGGACAGGAAAACGGTCTAATTCACACTTTTATCAAAAGAACATCCCTATTGCCTTTGATCTGGAGGATTCACTAAACACAAATGCTTTGTTTGTAAATGATGTTGTGTTAGCATTTGTCCACGGCTATCCTTAAATAAAAAGAAAATCGTGCTGTCTGGTTTGCTTAATATAAGGAATGTGAAATGATTTGTACTTTTGATACTTAAGTATATTTTAGCAATTACATTTACTTTTGATACTTTAGTATATTTAAAATCAAATACTTTTGCTCAAGTAGTATTTTACTGGGTGATGTTCACTTCTTAAGTCGTTTTCTATTGAGGTATCTTTACTTTTACTCCAGTATGGCAATTGGGTACTTTTTCCACCACTGAATGTGGGTTCACAGAACTGAACTCCAGGTCCCATGCATACATTGGCTCTCATTTGCAGATGCTGCGGCTCTCAATAAGGTATTGATTTGAGGGAATCAATTCTAAACTGAATGGACTCCAGACAACCCACTGACCAAGATTAGACAGAAGTTGTGCAGAATTCCATTATAATGATCCACACTTATATTGGAGAAGTTGTCACTTGTCACAGATGTAAATTGCTTTGCCCATAGACTGAGGTGGAGCGAGAAGAGAATCCAAGATGGACATATTGGCCTTCTCTCAATTGGATTTGCACAACTACTGCATCCTCTCTCTGTCGTCCTCTGGCCTCCTTTAAAAAAAAAGGTAATCAAGGAGAGGTGGCGAGGAGAGGGAAAGTTATAACAGAGACGCTAAGAGTCGAGAAGCAAGTGCAGGTGAAACGTTTAAAACAACAAACATGGAACAAGACAACATAACAGTAGCATCTACGCATAAACACAGGAACAATAGTGACTGGGGAAAGAACCTAAGGGAGTGCCAGATATAGGGGAGGTAATGTCCAGGTGTGCCTCATGACGTGCAGGTACACGTAATGATTGATGCCATGTGTGCGTAATGATGGATCCCAGGACCAGTGGTTAGTAAACCAGCGACGTCAAATGCCGGAGCGGAGGAGCTGGAGTAGACATGACAAAATTGGATAAAAAATGCGCTTTTATGAAATGTCTGTCCTTATCCCATTGAGCGTCTTCAGGGTGGAATTCCAAAATAAATATATAAAGTAATAAAAACAAATTTAGCTAGTTTTATAGAAAAAAGTATTTCTGAACTCTTCCGCAAAGGACTCAAGTAGGTTAGATTTGTGCTTCCTCGCTAAAAGGCTATTGAGGAGGGGGGGACGTCTTCCATTTGCTTACTAACGAATTGACACTCTCCTTTACCACTGGACCACTTATCGGTTTCCTGGTCACGGAAGAGAGAGGACGGAGGAGAAAGGGTGGAGGACAGACTTTTGCCCAAATGACAAAAGGCCATTCTGTTCCCTGTGTAAAATAAAAAATGGCGACCTGTAAAAAGCCTCATGGGGCCAGTGGCACCGTGCCTGTCAGGCTAATCCGGTCACTTTGTATTTCGGTGAAGTCATGCAGACAGGTGCAAATGTGCTTTAAATGGAGGAGAGAGGGGTAGGTGGGTGGGAGAGGAGGAGGAGGGGAATGTACAGAACACTCCATTGGATGACAAAGGGATTATTTATTAATCATTTGATTCACTGCTCCTGTAAATTTTCTATCTCGTTTGGTGAGGATCCCGAGCTTTGCTCCACTGGCTCAAAAATGGTCCACCTTTACTCTTCCTTTATACATCTTTACCCTCATTTGGAGTTTGTTACTGGCCCATCCACCACCTCAGCCAGTCTGTCGCCCTCCACTGTGTGTCCCAAATGGCACCCTATTCCCTATATAGTGCACTACTTTTGACTAGAGCCCTAAGGGCCCTGGTCAAAATAAGTGCACTACACAGGAACGAGGGTGCCATTTGGGCAGCAGACCACATATTCAGACAGCAGTCCTCCTCCTGACTACCATAGAATGTTAATGAAAGACAGGGATCAACTCCCACCTGAAATTGCATTTTGTTTCCCCTGCAAGTAAGATTTAAGCCCAAACTCATGTGCAGGGGATTGCAAAGGAAATACTATATTATATTTCTTCTTCTACCCCCCAAAAATCCATTTCATACACTGATTCAGTGTGATGGTGAATGTTAGAAAAAAGATATCACAAATGCTTTTGGAAGACTGATAAAATATCTGATCGGTTTCGTTTTAATACAGTTCTCAGCTATTATTTTAACTAGGTCAATGTGCCCCTGCATGGCAGCAACTGTTGGTTGGCACTAACTCCTGCATGCCACTTTTAAGGAGTACTTTCGTCCCCAATTGTTATCTTAAAATGAAGGATTGTTGACATGACATTCTAAATGGTTTTGCAAAAACTTCCAAATGACCAGATCTCATTCCAACCTGTTGCTACAGTAATTATGTTCCATCATTGCACCACCACTCAATCTGTCATATTGTAATCTATAGTCGTAGGTCTACTATCGGTGATGTGAAATCATATACAGGGCAGCTGTAAGTTAATACATCAATAGAACATGATCAAGTTAATAGTTAGCAAACCCCAAACACCTACTTATTAAAGGTTAACTGGGAACTGCTGGCTCATACTGTTAGTGCAGGTTAAAACTACACACAAAGCAACACGCAACTCCTATTTAATAGGCTGAATGTGGTATTTGGACCATGTTCTGTATTATCTGACTGGATGCTTGTCTCTGTGTGTTGACAGTGTGCCAGATCCTGTCCAAGGGAGTGGTGGGAGTCCTGGGTCCCTCCGCCAGCCCTGCTTCCAATTCCATCATCAGCAATATCTGTGGAGAGAAAGAGGTGAGTGCTGGGTTGCATTTTGGCTCGATTTATTTGGTGTCACAATAGCACTGTTTGCCAGTCATATTATGGAACAATATGTTTTATTATCACTGTGTTTGAGACCGTGCTTGACCCATGTCAATACCACAGCAGACTGTTCTGAAAAATATTCTTTCTAAGTTATTGTCTGAATTTACCCATGTTAAATTCCGACGGGCCAACAATCAGGGGCTCAACAGCGTACAACATTAATCTAATCAGTTCTCAGACAAATTGTAATTGGTTTGGTGCTGCCGTGTTTTTTTAGTTTTGTGAAGGACCACCTCTTTGAACAACATGGAAAATCGTAATTTATACATTTTCAGTTCATGTCCTTTGAGTTGTGATGTTAAACAATTTTGCTCAGGCTCCAGTGATTTGTGGACGATCCTAGGCTACATTGTTTGTACTAACTGCAGGATGTTACTGTCCTTTTTATGCATGATGATTATGCAAAATGTCAATTAAAAAAAATCACATGTATGTCCCCTTTAATGAGAACTGTGACCATTTGATCAGTCTTTAGACTTTGGACTCCCTGATGATGTGCATTGTCTATCCCTTTTAAATGTTCTGACTGAGCTCATTCCCTGTGTGAATAAATTAACATGTAGAATTGTACGTTCTTAAACAAGTTAACTTTCTGTAATGTATTCATCGGACCATGCACCACGACTCCTTAAGCCGTGTTTCCCAAACTTTGTCCTCAGGACCCCAAGGGGTGCAACTTTTGGTTTTTGTCCAACAGCTGATTCAACTAATCAAGCTTTGATAATTTGAATCAGCAGTGTAGTGTTAGGGTAAAAAAAAAATGTCCACCCCTTGTTTGGGAAACCAAGTTTGGGAAACGCTGCCTTTAAAGGGATACCTTGGGATTTTGGTAATGAGGCCCTTTATCTACTTCCCCATAATCTGAGCATGCTAGCAGACACCCAGACTTCCAGTCACTGCGCTAATGCTAGTTAGCATTGGCTGGAAAAACTCTAACTCCCTTCAAACTGGACACAGACACACACACAAATGGTATCCACTAGTTCATCGGACTCTTGTGAGGTAAATAAAGGGCCTCATTGCCAAAATCCCGAAGTATCCCTTCATAAACTGTTCTTAATGCTAAATGATTAAGAAATACATTAACATGTTTCAAGCAAATACCATCTAAAAGGCAGAGTTCTGCAGAACTACAACAATGCTGACATGTAAGCACGATGATGCCACATCATGGCTCTTAAAAGGCGAACAGGATAGTGTTGAGGAGTTGCTCTAATAGCTGTCGGTGTGTACATGACAATAGAGAAAGGTCACTGTTACTACCCTGGAAGTGATATCTCACTAATGGTCTCCTTTTGCAAACTGGGCATATCGGTAGTCTTTCAGTGGAGGACAGCAGGGCCGGCCATGGCTGATGGAACATGTCTATGGGACTGAGGGAGGGAAAGTGCTTTGGCCACTTTATTACAACCTGTTTTAGAGGAGAGTGGATTGCGATGGAGAATATTATTTTCCAATATAAATTGCTTGAGGTGTGTTTAAATGCAATAGCCACAGTACTAATGTGGATTAACAGTTTTTATAAATGGTGATTATGAATATGTGCTAGTATAATGTGCATCCGACACTGACAAATAAGATCAATCAGCAATCAATGTGTCATGTACAGTGCCTTCAAAGTATTCACACCCCTCGACTTTTCCACATTAAAAAAAAAAATGTCACTGGCCTACACACCATACCCCATAATGTCAAAATGGAATTCAAACTTTTCACAAATTAATTAAAAATGAAAAGCTCAAATGTCTTGAGTCAAATATTCAACCCCTTTGTTATGGCAAGCTTAAATAAGTTCAGGAGTAAACATGTGCTTAAGTCACATAAGTTGCATGGACTCACTGTGTGCAACAAGTGTTCAACATGATTTTTCAATGACCGCATCTCTATACCTCAAACATACAATTATCTGTAAGGTCCCTCAGTCACTGAATTTCAAACAGATTTAACCACAAAAACCAGGGAGGTTTTCCAATGCGTCGCAAAGAAAGTCACCTATTGGTAGATGGGTAAAAATAAAAAGCAGACATTCAATATCCCTTTGAGCATGGTGAAGTTATTACACTTTAGATAGTGTGCTAATACATCTAGTTACGACAAGGCGTCCTTCCTAACTCTGTCGAAGAGGAAGGAAACCGCTCAGTGATTTCAACATGAGACCAATGGTGACAATTTAAAACAGTTACAAGTTTAATGGCTGTGATAGAAAACTGAGGATTGATGAGCAACATTGTAGTTACTCCACAACACTAACCTAATTGACAGTGAAAAGGAGGAAGCCTGTACAGAATCCACATATTCCAAAACACGCATCCTGTTTGCAACAAGGCACTAAAGTAATGATGCAAATTGAGTACCACTCTTAACATTTAAGCATAGTGGTGACTGCATCGTGTTATGGGTATGCTTGTAATCGTTAACGACTGGGGAGTTTCAGGATAAAAAAAAAACGGAATGGAGCTAAGCATAGACAAAATCCCAGAGGAAAACCTGGTGCAGTCTGCTTTCCAACAGACACTTAGTGATGAATTCCCCTTTCAGCAGGACAATAACCTAAAACACAAGGACAAATCTACACTGGCGTTGCTTAACGAAGACAGTGAATGTTCCTGAGTGGCCGAGTTAGTTTTGACTTAAATCTACTTAAATCTATGGCAAGACCTGAAAATGGTTGTCTACCAACGATCAACAACCAATTTGACAGAGCTTGAAGAACTTTGAAAATAATAAATGGGCAAATATTTCACAATTCAGGTCTGGAGAGCTTTTAGAGATTTACCCAGAAAGACTCACAGCTGTAATCGCTGCCAAAGGTACTACTACAACGTTTTGACTCAGGGTATAACGACACATAATGACACCCAGATTTATACACCGTAGGCATATGGTTTGAGTCTGATATTTATTGAAAAACAAGGGGCAGGCAAGAGGCAGGTCAGAGTCCAGAAGGTACAGGGCGGCAGGCAGGCTCGAGGCAGGTTGAATGGTCAGGCAGGCGGGTACAGTGTCAGGACAGGGTCAGAACCGGGAGGACTAGTAAAACAGCAACTAGGAAAAACCAGGAGCACGGAAAAACACACTGATTGACTTGACAAGGCGAACTGGCAACAGATAGACAGAGGACACAAGTATAAATACACAGGGAATAACGGAAACACATTTTTTTGTTTATTTTTTTATTTCACCTTTATTTAACCAGGTAGGCTAGTTGAGAACAAGTTCTCATTTGCTACTGCGACCTGGCCAAGATAAAGCATAGCAGTGTGAACAGACAACACAGAGTTACACATGGAGTAAACAATTAACAAGTCAATAATACAGTAGAAAAAAGGAGTCTATATACATTGTGTGCAAAAGGCATGAGGAGGTAGGCAAATAATTACAATTTTGCAGATTAACACTGGAGTGATAAATGATCAGATGGTCATGTACAGGTAGAGATATTGGTGTGCAAAAGAGCAGAAAATAAAATAAATAAAAACAGTATGGGGATGAGGTAGGTAAAAATGGGTGGGCTATTTACCGATAGACTATGTACAGCTGCAGCGATCGGTTAGCTACTCAGATAGCAGATGTTTGAAGTTGGTGAGGGAGATAAAAGTCTCCAACTTCAGCGATTTTTGCAATTCGTTCCAGTCACAGGCAGCAGAGAACTGGAACGAAAGGCGGCCAAATGAGGTGTTGGCTTTAGGGATGATCAGTGAGATACACCTGCTGGAGCGTGTGTTACGGGTGGGTGTTGCCATCGTGACCAGTGAACTGAGATAAGGCGGAGCTTTACCTAGCATGGACTTGTAGATGACCTGGAGCCAGTGGGTCTGCCGACGAATATGTAGCGAGGGCCAACCGACTAGAGCATACAGGTCGCAGTGGTGGGTGGTATAAGGTGCTTTAGTGACAAAACGGATGGCACTGTGATAAACTGCATCCAGTTTGCTGAGTAGAGTGTTGGAAGCAATTTTGTAGATGGCATCGCCGAAGTCGAGGATCGGTAGGATAGTCAGTTTCACTAGGGTAAGTTTGGCGGCGTGAGTGAAGGAGGCTTTGTTGCGGAATAGAAAGCCGACTCTAGATTTGATTTTCGATTGGAGATGTTTGATCTCTGGAAGGAGAGTTTACAGTCTAGCCAGACACCTAGGTACTTATAGATGTCCACATATTCAAGGTCGGAACCATCCAGGGTGGTGATGCTAGTCAGGCGTGCGGGTGCAGGCAGCAAACGGTTGAAAAGCATGCATTTGGTTTTACTAGCGTTTAAGAGCAGTTGGAGGCCACGGAAGGAGTGTTGTATGGCATTGAAGCTCGTTTGGAGGTTAGATAGCACACTGTCCAAGGACGGGACGGAAGTATATAGAATGGTGTCGTCTGCGTAGAGGTGTATCAGGGAATCGCCCGCAGCAAGAGCAACATCATTGATATATACAGAGAAAAGAGTCGGCCCGAGAATTGAACCTTGTGGCACCCCCATAGAGACTGCCAGAGGACCGGACAGCATGCCCTCCGATTTGACACACTGAACTCTGTCTGCAAAGTAGTTGGTGAACCAGGCAAGGCAGTCATCAGAAAAACCGAGGCTACTGAGTCTGCCGATAAGAATATGGTGATTGACAGAGTCAAAAGCCTTGGCAAGGTCGATGAAGACGGCTGCACAGTACTGTCTTTTATCGATGGCGGTTATGATATCGTTTAGTACCTTGAGCGTGGCTGACCGGCTCGGAAACCAGATTGCACAGCGGAGAAGGTACGGTGGGATTCGAGATGGTCAGTGACCTGTTTGTTGACTTGGCTTTTGAAGACCTTAGATAGGCAGGGCAGGATGGATATAGGTCTGTAACAGTTTGGGTCCAGGGTGTCTCCCCCTTTGAAGAGGGGGATGACTGCGGCAGCTTTCCAATCCTTGGGGATCTCAGACGATATGAAAGAGAGGTTGAACAGGCTGGTAATAGGGGTTGCGACAATGGCGGCGGATAGTTTCAGAAATAGAGGTTGTCAAGCCCAGCTGATTTGTACGGGTCCAGGTTTTGCAGCTCTTTCAGAACATCTGCTATCTGGATTTGGGTAAAGGAGAACCTGGAGAGGCTTGGGCGAGTAGCTGCGGGGGGGAGCTGTTGGCCGAGGTTGGAGTAGCCAGGCGGAAGGCATGGCCAGCCGTTGAGAAATGCTTGTTGAAGTTTTCGATAATCATGGATTTATCGGTGGTGACCGTGTTACCTAGCCTCAGTGCAGTGGGCAGCTGGGAGGAGGTGCTCTTGTTCTCCATGGACTTCACAGTGTCCCAGAACTTTTTGGAGTTGGAGCTACAAGATGCAAATTTCTGCCTGAAGAAGCTGGCCTTAGCTTTCCTGACTGACTGCGTGTATTGGTTCCTGACTTCCCTGAACAGTTGCATATCGCGGGGACTATTCGATGCTAATGCAGTCCGCCACAGGATGTTTTTGTGCTGGTCGAGGGCAGTCAGGTCTGGAGTGAACCAAGGGCTATATCTGTTCTTAGTTCTGCATTTTTTGAACGGGGCATGCTTATCTAAAATGGTGAGGAAGTTAGTTTTAAAGAATGACCAGGCATCCTCAACTGACGGGATGAGGTCAATGTCCTTCCAGGATACCCGGGCCAGGTCGATTAGAAAGGCCTGCTCACAGAAGTGTTTTAGGGAGCGTTTGACAGTGATGAGGGGTGGTCGTTTGACTGCGGCTCCTTAGCGGATACAGGCAATGAGGCAGTGATCGCTGAGATCCTGGTTGAAGACAGCGGAGGTGTATTTGGAGGGCCAGTTGGTCAGGATGACATCTATGAGGGTGCCCTTGTTTACAGATTTAGGGTTGTACCTGGTGGGTTCCTTAATGATTTGTGTGAGATTGAGGGCATCTAGCTTAGATTGTAGGACTGCTGGGGTGTTAAGCATATCCCAGTTTAGGTCACCTAACAGAACAAACTCTGAAGCTAGATGGGGGGCGATCAATTCACAAATGGTGTCCAGGGCACAGCTGGGAAAATTAGTAGTTCGAACTGTTTGGGTATGGACCTGGAAAGTATGACATTACTTTGCAGGCTATCTCTGCAGTAGACTGCAACTCCTCCCCATTTGGCGGTTCTATCTTGACGGAAAATGTTATAGTTGGGTATGGAAATCTCAGAATTTTTGGTGGCCTTCCTGAGCCAGGATTCAGACATGGCAAGGACATCAGGGAGAAGCACAAGCACAAGACAGGTGAACTAGATCATGGTGTTCCACAGGGGTGTGAATACTTCTGTAAATTAGATAATTTTTCTATTTCATTTTCAATACATTTGCAAACATTTATGAAAACATATTTTCACTTCGGCATTATGGGGTATTGTGTGTAGATGGGTGAGGGAAAAAATAGATTTAATACGTGTTGAATTCAGGCTGTAACACAACAAAATGTGGAATAAATCAAGGGTTATGAATACTGTCTGAAGGCACTGTATATTTTACTTTCTAAATGTATCAACCATGCATCTACAGTAGCCTATATAGTGTTATATGGTGTTTGTGTGTGTGTGTGTGTGTGTGTGTGTGCATGTGTGTGTGGCAGTTGTTGTGAAGGTGTTGGAGAGTCAATTACATCCTGTCTGTGCTCAGTGATTGTGTCTGTGTTCATAATTCTTAACTGAGTGCACAGATGCAGGCAATATGACAGGAGGCCGAGTAAATAGGGGACGCATGAAAATATGGCTCATGACAGCCCTTGCTATGTGATCAACCCATTACCCACACTCAATTTATCATTCGGAGAGCTCTATATCCATTTGGGAGGCTCTAAGTGATGCTGTACAGAGCCATACTGTACTATCTGGATTTAGACAATGGTAACTAATAAAAACAGTATCTCTTCACAAAAAGCAATTGCGTAGCACAGGTGCCGAGAACTCCTAGCTCACAGTCCATGTATAATCCTTTTAACACCTCTTTGAGCGGTTCTGGACCGGTACCGACCAATATTTGATGTACTGAGTGCTCTGTGAACAGCGCAACATCAATTGATGTTGACACCTCATTTGCTTAGGGAGCAACACGTCAAAATTTCAGGCCTATGCAAACAAATGTTCGATTTTGCAGCTCAGCTTACAATACGGCATATGAAATGGGAGACCTTAGCCCATGCAGCAAAGGCAATCTCATCACGCTGTGATGTTCATAGATGGATTTAGAGCACTCAACATGAAACAATACAACATTTATTTCACAGAATTTAAACCAGACCACTTTCTCTTGGTCACAGCGAGACGTAATCACTTTGTGCTTAAAGCTGAAGTTGTAATGAGTCAGCAAGCATTTGAATTGTGTCTGCGTCGCTCAGAGGATGCTGGTCAGAAAATGCTCTGTCAGTTATGAAATGGTGCCAATTTTGTACTGTCACTAAGTATGATCATATTTATTTTACAATTATAAGAAAGGTGAAATATCAAAGCAAGTCATTTATAATTTGATTGTTACTATATTTAGAAATCATTTCAATAATTCCATTTCCTATTCCCCAACTTTTGTTGAATAATATGATTTGTCATATTTTTTAATTTGTTCTGTGTACTTGAGCTTGTGTCCTCAAAAGACTACACCTCAGCAATTTATAACAATTTATAACTATTTATAACAGCAATTTATAACTACCAGAAAGGTAAGATTGAAATCTTTCTGGCAGTTTAAGCATCACTAGGTATTGTTTATGGCCCTCATGATAAATAATTACATTTGAATATGTCTATTTTGGCAAAAATCTAAATTATGACATTACCTTTAACCGTTTTTTATGTTTTGCTCTTGAATGCTGCAGAAAATCTTCTAAGTCATGGTCGTTGACGCGGAACAAAAATCTAAACGCAACATGTAAAGTGTTGGTGCCATGTTTCATGAGCTAAAATCAAACATCCCAGACATTTTCCTTATACACACAACTTTCTCTCAAAAGTTTGGTATGAATTTGTTTACATCCCTGTTAGTGAGCATTTCTTTTTTGCCAATATAATCCATCCACCTGACAGGTGTGGCATACCAATAAGCTGATTAAACAGCATGAGCATTACACAGGTCCACATAGGAAAATGCATGGGGAAATAATAGGCAACTGAAAAATGTGCGGTTTATCACACAACGCAATGTCACAGATGTTTTGAGTAAATTTGTGATTGGCATGCTGACTGCAGGAAGGTCCACCAAAGCTGTTGCCAGAGAATTGAATGTTCATTTCTCTACCATAAACCTCCTCCAACTGCAGACCAAGTGTATGGCGTTGTGTGGGCGAGTGGTTTGCTGATGTCAGCGTTGTGAAAAGAGTGTCCCAAGGTGGCAGAGGGGTTATGGTATGGGCAGGCGTAAGCTACGGACAACGAACACAATTGCATTTTATCGATGGTAATTTGAATGCACAGAGATACCGTGACGAGATCCTGAGGTCCATTGTCGTGCCATTCATCCGACATCATCACCTCATGTTTCAGCATGATAATGCACGGCCCCATGTCGCAAGGATCTGTACCACAGGAGGTTGGTGGCACCTTAATTGGGGAGGACGGGCTTGTGGTAATGGCTGAAGAGGAATAAGTAGAACGGTATCAAATACATAAAACACATGGTTTCCATATGTTTGATGTCATTCAATTTGCTCTGTTCCAGCCATTATTATGAGCCGTCCTCCCCTCAGCAGCCTCCACTGATCTGTAAACAATTCCTGGAAACTGAAAATGTCCCAGTTCTTCCATGGCCTAGATACTCCCCAGGCATGTCACCCATTGAGCCTGTTTGGGATGCTCTGGATTGATGTGTACAAAACCGTGTTCAAGTTCCCGCCACAACATCCAGCATCTTCGCACAGCCATTGAAGAGGAGTGGGACAACATTCCACAGGCCACAATCAACAGCCTGATAAACTCTAAGAGAAGGAGCACTGCATGAGGCAAATGGTGGTCACACCAGATACTGACTGGTTTTCTGATCCACGCCCCTACCTTTATTTTAAGGTATCTGTGTCCAACAGATCCTGTGTCCAACAGGGCCTAATGAATTCATTTCAATTGACTGATTTCCTTATATGAACTGTAAATCAGTAAAATCTTTGAAATTGTTGCATGTTGCATTTATATTTTTGTTCAATATAATTTACTTTAGCTGGTAATAGCTCTTGAGGTGGCTTTGAAAATTAAGGAAATGTCTCTCTTTTATGCATTGAAACACAGACAAAATCATCCTGCCAATAGACTGCCGATAGGTGCTTATCACAGTTGGAGGCAGTTTTTTCTCTTGCTCGAATAAAAGCGGCGCGACAAACCTGCAGATTCCACTTTTAGAGTCACAGTCTTTCACTTTGAGTTGCTGTTTCTCGGCTACTTCAAAATTACGCCGCGGCCGCCATGGCATTTCTCTCTTTAAAAAATACATATATTTCACTGTGACCTGCTGCTGCTGACAATCAGGCAGTGAGGCAAGCGTTGGTGAGTGAGTGAGTGAGGGGGAGGGCCAGAGCGGTGTGTGTGTGTGTGTGTGTGTGTGTGTGTGTGTGTGTGTGTGTGTGTGTGTGTGTGTGTGTGTGTGTGTGTGTGTGTGTGTGTGTGTGTGTGTGTGTGTGTGTGTGTGTGTGTGTGTGTGTGTGTGTAAAAAAGTGTTCAGAGATTTCAAGATCCTCTGTCCAACTTTCATCACTCAACCTCTCCTATTGGATGTGTCTATAGTTATGCACATGGGCAAAAAGGATTTATTTAGAATTATAAACTGGGTGGCTTGAGCCCTGAATGCTGAATGGTTGAAAGCCGTGGTATATCAGACCGTGTATCACAGGTATGACAAAAAATACTTTTAACTGTTCTAATTACATTGATTACCAGTTTATAATAGCAATAAGGCACCTCAGGGGTTTGTGGTATATGGACAGAATACCACGGCTAAGGACTGTGTCCTAAGAACAGCCCTAGCTGTGGTATATTGGCCATATACAGTGCCTTCGGAAAGTATTCAGACCCCTTGACTTTTTCACATTTTGTTACATTACATCCTTATTCTAAAATTGATCAAATAGAAACATCTGTGTCCACAATACAACTTACTGATAATGAAAATTCCAAAACAGGTTTTTAGAAATGTTTGCAAATGTATAAAAAACTGATATACCTTATTTACATAAGTGTTCAGACCCTTTGCTATGAGACTCGAAATTGAGCTCAGGTGCATCCTGTTTCCATTGATCATCCTTGAGATGTTTCTACAACTTGACTGGAGTCCGTCCACCTGTGGTAAATTCAATTGATTAGAAATGATTTGTAAAGGCACATCTGTCTATATAAGGTCCCACAGTTGACAGTGTATGTCAGAGCAAAAACCAAGCTATGAGGTTGAAGGAAGTGTCCGTAGAGCTCCAAGACAGACTTGTGTCCAGGCACAGATCTGGAGAAGGGTACCCAAAATATTCTGCAGCATTGAAGGTCCCCAAGAACACAGTGGCCTCCATCATTCTTAAATGGAAGAAGTTTGGAACCATCAAGATTCTTCCTAAAGCTGGCCGCCCGGCCAAACTGAGCAATCGGGGAGAAGGGCCTTGGTCAGGGAGGTGACCAAGAACCCGATGGGCACTCTGGCAGAGCTCTAGATTTCCTCTGTGAAGATGGGAGAACCTTCCAGAATGGCAACCATCTCTGCAGCACTCCACCAATCAGGCCTTTATGGTAGAGTGTCCAAACAAAAGCCACTCCTCAGGAAAAGGCACATGACACCCCACTTGGAGGCAACTAAAGACTCTCAGACTATGAGAAACAAGATTCTCTGGTCTGAGGAAACCACGATTGAAATCTTTTGTCTGAATGCCAAGCGTCACGGCTGGAGGAAATCTGGCACCATCCCTACGGTGAAGCATGGTGGTGGCAGCTTCATGCTGTGGGGATGTTCTTCAGTGACAGGGACTGGGAAACTAGTCAGGATAGGGGCAAAGATGAACAGAGCAAAGTACAGAGAGATCCTTGATGAAAACCTGCTCCAGAACACTCAGGACCTCAGACTGGGGCGAAGGTTCGCCTTCCAACAGGACAATGACCGTAAGCACACAGCCAGGACAGCGGCTTCAGGACAAGTCTCTGAATGTCCTTTAGTGGCCCGGCCAGAGCCCGAACATCTCAGGAGAGACCTGAAAATAGCTGTGCTGCAACGCTCCCCATCCAACATGACAGAGCTTGAGAAGATCTGCAAAGAAGAATGGGAGAAACTCCCCAAATACAGGTGTGTCAAGCTTGTTAGCGTCATACTCAAGAAGACTCAAGGCTGTAATCGCTGCTAATGGTGCTTCAACAAATTACTGAGTAAAGCGCCTTATTGCTTAATCATTGCATTCAAAGAAGTTCAATCTACAACCATTGATGGAAAATTATCTGACGAGTTAAATAAGGGTGAATTACCTTTTCTCTGGGACATATTCTTAAGCTCACAATTATAATTATATTGATGGAAAACCGCATTTTGCTTCTTAGCCTACATCATTACAAATTATGTCAATATTTCTTCTTAATTCGCTCGATAAGGTTATGAAAAAAGGGTTTATTTATTTATTTGATAAATGTGGCTCAAAGACATTTTGGGCTAGCTTTCAGGCCTTGTTGGTGGGTTTTGAGAGTTCATTGGGCTATACATTTTTGCTAGACCTGGCAACCCTGCGTACGTCCATGTTTGAACATCATGAGCCAGTCACACTTCATATGCAATGTAAGGCAATGGCATGCATTCCATATTGTTCTTCCCTCCCATTGTAGAGTTACTATTTTGGAGTTTGCCATCCATTTACCCAGATGCTCAAATCTATCAGTCCAAGCTGATTCTGAAATGTAGAATTTAATTAAATGAGAGGGTGATGCCATGCTGGGTCAGTTTACCCTCCCAGGTTCTCATTGATAGTGCATGTTAATTCAGGATTATTCCACTCGGCCAAGCATGAGGCGTCAACTCTGACCACTATACAAGATGAAAGCACAGTTGAACGGCCATGAATAGAAGTTGAACCCGTTTTCGTCTCATGGTCATGAAGTGTACAGGCAGTCATCAGCATATGATATTCAACATCTGCCCTATATTTCTCTGACATTGACCTGTGTGTTGACTGAGTCCGCCGTGTGTGAGTAGTGTGTGTCGGCTGGCTCAGTTAGATTTTATTGGACACCATGTTCTCTGGCCCAGCAGCACATATCAGTGTGTCACGATGTGGAATTGCTTTTATACCCCAGTATGCTCACATTCCTGCCTATCCTCCATGCCCCGAGACCATTTTCCAGGAAATATCCTCTCACCTAACATTTTTCCCGGGAGTGCTTTGACATGCACGCAAATCAGTCAAAGCAATTCTCCTCTCATTTGCACATCCCCCCCCCCCCCCTGTACTTCACCATACTCAGCATCTCTGGCTGATTGCCGAAAGAGGTAGAGGTCAGCCCTGGTCAGCCCCCCCCCCCCAAAAGAAAACTCAGCAAGAACGCTTGAGAGACCTTTAGAGGGATTTCGGCTCAAATCAGCCGGACCTTTTCTTAATGTCGACTGACATTTTTTGATGTACAGTGTTCGGCCCTTTTAAACCCACCGGCTATTTGCGGGGGGAAGGCACATTAAGACATGCCTGGTGGATGGGATGCTAGGTCTGCAGGGGGCGATGTTGCGGATGTTAAGCTCGGTGTCACTTGGCGCAGGGTGCATCTGTTCCGCCTGCTTGCAAACAAAACACAGGTGAGCCTGCTATTGCTGCTGGATTGCAATTAGAGGTCCACAGCTGTTACACACACCCCTCCTGACCCCCTTCTTCACTGTGCTGTTGATCTGTCTTGTCGAGGGTAGCCAGGAGATCTGTGCATATCCAAATTCGCTCCCTCTTTAGAAAGCTGTTTCCACTTGGTCAGGGAGATGAATGCGAGCACGGCCGCTCTCTGGTTGCCAGCGATGAACGGGTGATGCAAATTCAATTAGGCTGTTTTTTTGTCGTTATAGATATGTATTCCATATTCCATTGTTCCTTTTGTTTTGTAGTCATCTGTGTCATTGCGCTGGCCCTTTTTGTTTAGGTGTGAGGTGATAGGATTCAAACAAACCCATCACAGATGAGGTTCTCAGAACTGCTGAATGAATTGTCTCACAAGCTCTCTATGCAAGCTTCACCATTACTGAAGATAGCCTCAGACATTTTCTTTCGGGCATGGTATTGGTCACATTTCAGGTGTCAGAAGTTTGCAGATCAATTATTTATGGTTTACGCAAACATAATCTGTCAGAGAGAACTGAAATCGTCCGATGGATCATATGTGAAGACGACCTGGGTTAGTATTTCTCAACATCTGGTTTGTGGACGGGTGCCAGTCTGTTTTGATGCTGCTGGCTGGTCCCTGAGACAACATTTTGTCAGTTCTACAATGTTTTATGTATGTGGCCCCCCATGGAGGAAGCTTGCCGGTCCCTTGTCAAAAAAATGGCTGAGAGCACACCTATCAGGTGTATACATTTTGTCTCACTTGTTTAACATCTGGACCACCTAATACCTCCTTCAGGAACTTCAAGAGCTTAAAGGCCTAGGGTGGTCTCAAAAAGCTTTTCATTCCCTACAAAGACATTTGTTTAATCAGAAGTTAAATCAAATCACATTTTATCTGTCACATAGGCCGAATAGAACAGGTTACCTAGAACACCTTACCATGAAATGCTTACTTATGAACCCTTAACCAACAATGCATAGTTGAAAAAAAGCAAGTAAGAAAAATGTGCTCAATTAACTTAAGGAAAAATAGTAACACAATAAAATAACAAATAAGCCTATATACAAGGGATACCAGTACCGAGTCAATGTGCCGGGGTACGGATTATTCGAGGAAATTGAGGTAATATGTATACTGAACAAAAATGTAAATGCAACATGCAACAAATTCAAACATTTAACATTTTTCAATCAGTCAATTGAAATAAGTTCATTAGGCTCTAAGCTATGGATTTGACGTGACTGGGAAGACAGACATGCATCTTTTGGTCACAGATACCTTTTTAAAAAATAACTAATTTAATAACAGTATCTCTGTGCTTTGAAATTGTCATCAATAAAATGGAACTGTGTTCATGTCCGTAGCTTATGCCTGCCATACTATAACCCCACCGCCACCATGGGGCACTCTGTTCACAATGTTGACATCAGCAAACCGCTTGCCCACACAACGTCATACAAGCTGCCAAATGCTCTAAAACGACATTGGAGGCGGATTATGGTAGAGAAACATTTGATTATCTGGCAACAGCTCTGGTGGACATTCCTGCAGTCAGCATGCCAATTGCGTGCTCCCTCAAAACTTGAGACATCTGTGGCATTGTGTTATGTGATCAAACTGCACATTTTATTTGATTGTCTCCAGCGCAAAGTGCACCTGTGTAATGATCATGCTGTTTAATCAGCTTTTTGATATTCCACACCTGTCAGGTGGATGGACTATCTTGGAAAAGGAGAAATGTTCACTAACAGGGATGTAAAAAAAATTGTGCACAACATTTGAGAGAAATAAGCTTTTTGTGTGTATGGAACATTTCTGGGATCTTTTATTTCAGCTCATGAAACATGGGACCAACACTTTACATGTTGCGTATATATTTTCTTTAGTATACATGTAGGTAGTGGCAAATTGACTATGCATAGATAATAAACAGAGAGTAGCAGCAGTGAGAGAGAGAGAGAGAAAAGTATGTGTGAGTGTGTGGTTAGAGTCCAGTGAGTGTACATCAAGCATGTGCAAGAGAGTCATTGTAAAATAATATGAATATATACAAATAAAATACGGGGGTCAATGCAAATAGTCAGGGTAGCCATTTGATGAACTGTTATGCAGTCTTATGGCTTGGAGGTAGAAGCTGTTAAGGAGCCTTTTTGTCCCAGCCCATGCGGTCCGGTACCGCTTGCCGTGAACAGTCTATGACTTTGGGTGGCTGGAGTCTTTGACCATTTTTAGTAGCACAGAGGCAAGAGTGAAGAAGAACAATAGCTTTTCCAAGGAAAGGGAGCTTTTTTTTCTCACCGCCGGCTGATCAATGATATAGGGATCTGGTGGTCAATGTTCCACTTGCCTAAAAAAGCACTGTGGGACCCACCACAGACCTCTCCATCTTCATCAACCACTCCCACCTTGGAAAAACCAAACCAGTGGGACCTGCTTCAGGATCATTACCCCAATAGACAGAGGCTTTCTCCTCTCACTCTCTCTCCCTCTCCGACCCACTCCCAGCCACAGTAGCTGAGCTCCTACTAGTGCCACATATGATCAGACGGACATGATCACCCACACCTGCCTCCCTCCCATCCCTTCCCCTTCTCTCCACCACAGCCACCTCTGCCAGCTCTGGGGTTGACTGATGGACTGTGTTCTCCTGTGCATCTGTTCTCTGATGGGCTGTGGCCAACCTGCACGCTCTTCTCTGTGCTCACCACAGGTACTCCACAGTGGCTCTGTTGTGTGTTAATTGTGAGTGGGCCAGTGCTGGGCTGTGACACATGGCTAATGTTTAATTTTCCCAACAAAGGTCATCATCAGTTATGGCTGACACACTGCCCCCCCCCCATAAAGGATGTCTGATATTTTATTAAACATGAGTTTTGTTCGGCTGGCGCGTAAGAGGCAAGATAGCAGATGTAAGATCTCATTATATTTTGGCTTACCTTATGGTGTCAGGTTTGAATCCCCCCCTCTGGGGACTACAAGGGCATATGGATGTTGTTTCACAGCCTACATATAGGTTTGAGTTGGACACTTGTCAACTTCTCAGTAGAAGTAGGGCTGGTAAATTAGGTTTCACCTTCAGACCAAGCGCTTTGAGAGACCATGCTAAGTTCACAAAGTTAGAAATTGATATCTCGATTTATAATTTGACACAAGGTTACAGTCGGAGCTCTGTGCTTGAAGGCAGGAAGCCTCAAGCTCTTTCCTGCCTTCAAGATGGCGTCGGACGGGGATGGCTGACGTTTTATGTGCTCTTATTAACCAACCGTGCATTTAAAAAAATGTTTTTGCATTGTTTGTAACTTCTTTTGCACATAATGTTGCTGCTACCGTTTCGCGGAAGGAGATCAGGGTGCCTTGTGAGGATCCAGCGATGAGAGGCTAATCTGCCTTTGCCATTGGTACTATTGGCCAATGTACAATCACTCGATAATAAAGTGGAAGAACGTATATCCTACCAACGGGACATTAGCATCTGTAATATCTTATGTTTCACAAGTCGTGGCTGAACAACGACATGAATAACATACAGCTGGCGGGTTATACTCTGTAACGGCAGGATAGAACAGCAGCATCTTGTAAAACAAGGGGTGGTGGTCTATGTATATTTGTAAATAAGAGCTGGTGCAAGATATCTAAGGAAGTCTTGAGGTTTTGCTCACCTGAGGTAGAGTATGTCATGATAAGCTGTAGACCACACTATCTACCTAGAGAGTTTTCATCGATATTCTTCGTAGCTGTCTATTTACCACCACAAACCGATGCTGGCACTAAGACCGCACTCAATGAGCTGTAAACGGCCATAAGCAAACAGGAAAACACTCATCCAGTGGCGGCGCTCCTAGACTTTAATGCAGGGAAACTGAAATCCGTTTTACCTCATTTCTACCAGCATGTTAAATGTGCAACCAAATGGAGAAAAAAACTCAAGACCATCTTTACTCCACACACAATAATTCTACATAATTCTATCTTCCTGCTCACAAACAAAAATTAAAGCAGGAGGCACCAGTGACTCGGTCAATAAAAAAGTGGTCACATGAAGCTGATGCTACACTACAGGACTGTTTTGCTAGCACAGACTGGAATATGTTCCGGGATTCTTCCGATGGCATTGAGGAGTACACCAAATCAGTCACTGTTATAAGAATATTTCGAAGATACAGTGGGGCAAAAAGTATTTAGTCAGCCACCAATTGTGCAAGTTCTCCCACTTAAAAAGATGAGAGAGGCCTGTAATTTACATCATAGGTACACTTCAACTATGACAGACAGAATGAGAGAAAAAAAATCCAGAAAATCACATTGTAGGATTTTTTATGAATTTATTTGCAAATTATGGTGGAAAATATGAATTTGGTCACCAACAAACAAGCAACATTTCTGGCTCTCACAGACCTGTAACTTTTCTTTAAGAGGCTCCTCTGTCCTCCACTCGTTGCCTGTATTAATGGCACCTGTTTGAACTTGTTATCAGTATAAAAACACCTGTCCACAACCTCAAACAGTCACACTACAAACTCCACTATGGCCAAGACCAAAGAGCTGTCAAAGGAAACCAGAAACAAAATTGTAGACCTGCACCAGGCTGAGAAGACTGAATCTGCAATAGGTAAGCAGCTTGGTTTGAAGAAATCAACTGGGGGACCTAGTGAAAGACCTGCAGAGAGCTGGGACCAAAGTAACAAAGCCTACCATCAGTAACACACTACGCCGCCAGGGACTCAAATCCTGCAGTGCCAGACGTGTCCCCCTGCTTAAGCCAGTACATGTCCAGGCCCGTCTGAAGTTTGCTAGAGAGCATTTGGATGATCCAGAAGAAGATTGGGAGAATGTCATATGGTCAGATGAAACCAAAATATAACTTTTTGGTAAAAACTCAACTCGTCTTGTTTGGAGGACAAAGAATGCTGAGTTGCATCCAAAGAACACCTTACCTACTGTGAAGCATGGGGGTGGAAACATCATGCTTTTGGAGCTGTTTTTCTGCAAAGGGACCAGGACGACTGATCCGTGTAAAGGAAAGAATGAATGGGGCCATGTATCGTGAGATTTTGAGTGGAAACCTCCTTCCATCAGCAAGGGCATTGAAGATGAAAGGTGGCTGGGTCTTTCAGCATGACAATGATCCCAAGCACACCGCCCGGGCAATGAAGGAGTGGCTTCGTAAGAAGCATTTCAAGGTCCTGGAGTGGCCTAGCCAGTCTCCAGATCTCAACCCCATAGAAAATCTTTGGAGGGAGTTGAAAGTCTGTGTTGCCCAGCAACAGCCCCAAAACATCACTGCTCTAGAGGAGATCTGCATGGAGGAATGGGCCAAAATACCAGCAACAGTGTGTGAAAACCTTGTGAAGACTTACAGAAAACGTTTGACCTCTGTCATTGCCAACAAAGGGTATATAACAAAGTATTGAGAAACTTTTGTTATTGACCAAATACTTATTTTCCACCATAATTTGCAAATAAATTCATAAAAAATCCTACAATGTGATTTTCTGGATTTTTTTCTTCTCATATTGTCTGTCATAGTCCACTCCACACTGCCCTTTCACACCTGGACAAAAGGAACATCTATGTCAGAATGCTATTCATTGACCACAGCTCAACGTTCAACACCATAGAGCCCTCAAAACTCATCACTAAGCTAAGGACCCTGGGATTAAACACCTCCCTCTGCAACAGGATCCTGGGCTTCCTGACGGGCCGCCCCGAGGTGGTAAGGGTAGGTAACAACACATCCACCACGATGATCCTCAACACGGGGGCCCCTCAGGGGTGCGTGCTCCGTCCCCTCCTGTACTACCTGTTCACTCATGACTGCATGGCCAGGCACGACTCCAACACCATCATTAAGTTTGCCGATGACAGTGGTAGGCCTGATCACCAACAATGACAATCACCAACAATGACGAGACAGCCTATAGGGAGCAGGTCAGAGACCTGGCCGTGTGGTGCAAGGACAACAACCTCTCCCTCAACGTGATCAAGACTAGATGATTGTGGACTACAGGAAATGGAGGACCGAGCATGCCCCATTCTCATCGACAGGGCTGTAGTGGACGAGGTTGAGAGCTTCAAGTTCCTTGGCGTCCACATCACCAACAAAATAACATGGTCCAAGCACACAAGACAGTTGTGAAGAGGGCACAACAAACCTATTCCCCCTCAGGAGACTGAAAGGATTATGCACGGTTCCTCAGATCCTCAAAAGGTCCTACAGCTGCACCATAGAGAGCATCCTGACGTGTTGCATCACTGCCTATTATGGCATCTGCTCGGCCTCCGACCGCAAGGCACTACAGAGGGTAGTGTGTACGGCCCAGTACATCACTTGGGCCAAGCTTCCTGCCATCCAGGACCTCTATACCAGGCAGTGTCAGAGGAAGGCCCTAAAAATGGTTAAAGACTCCAGCCACCCTAGTCATAGACTGTTCTCTCTTCTACCGCACGGAAGTCTATGTCCAAGAGGCTTCTAAACAGCTTCTACTCCCAAGCCATAAGACCCCTGAACAGCTAATCAAATAGCTACCCAGACAATTTGCGTTGCCCCCACCTCTTTTACACCGCTGCTACTCTCTGTTATCATCTATGCATAGTCACTTTAACAACTCTACCTACATGTACATATTACCTCAATTACCTCAACTAACCGGTGCCCCTGCACATTGACTCTGTACCGGTACCCCCTGTATATAGCTTCGCTATTGTTATTTTACTGCTGCTCTTTAATTATTTGTTTCTTTCATTTCAAATGTTTTTTTTGTGTATTTTTCTTAAAACTGCATCATTGGTTAAGGGCTTGTAAGTAAGCATTTCACTGTAAGCTCTACACCTGTTCTATTCGGTGCATGTGACTAATTAAATTTGATTTGATTTGGAGATCACCTCAAACAAAAATATTGTTTTTCTCAGTCCTTTTTGTGGGTCAAGAACATTGTTTTAGGTGACAACAAAGTAGCCCAACAATAAATAAAAAAAACGTCCGTATTCTCAGAACGCCATAACCGACATATCCAGAATAATGCATTTTCATGTTTTGCTTTAGCTTGGTTCAGGAGTTAGGGGTCTGTGGTTATACTGTACGTGAGCAATGCATCATCAGGCTTATATAGCATTACCAGTCTTTTCAGAAGACAATAATGGCATCAAGATAGATGAGTAAATGATTGCGGGTGAGGTCACCAAGCATCACAAAATTACCAAGCATCACAAAATTAACCGAAGGGCATGCCTATCCACGTAAACAGCCCAAAGGATGTAGTCACTCCCGTCTCCTCCCGGCATTATGACACCTGTCGTAACCATTGAAAATAACAATCCTGATCTATGGGGATGCCACAATGAATACACTGTAATAGAGGAGTCGTGTGTGAATGCGGCACCAACCAGTCAGGGGCAAGGCCATGTTTGTGATACGGTAGTAATATTAAGGTGTTCATGGTGCATAACGCAGGTGTTCCAGTGTGTTCCCATCGCACCTGTGGATCGCGCCAGGTTTGCTAGTTAGCCCTGCTCTCTGGCTCGCTGTCTCACTTCAGTGTCCTGTGCGGATCTCTCTCATTAAACAGCTGTCAGGCCTCTTTCTGTCTGCGCTCACTGACAGCCACTGTCACACGGCAGGAGCACACACTCAACACGCACAACCAGAAATGGCATCTCTAATACACAAGCAACCCTTCCCTCAGTCTCCACCGCTCCAGACAGTACTGAATTTGACTGCCGCATAGACCACGCTCTGAGAGACGTATTGGGGTTTAAGTGTCATGCGATTGCATTGCTGTGAATTATCTGTCAGAGGATGGTACTTGTATACAGGCTATATAACTGCAGAATATCATAATATTCCCGAAACAGTCATATATATCTATATGGGTCAATGTGATTTATTTGCGTATGAAACCTTTGTCAGTAAGACGGCAGTAAGAGTGCTATCTATATACCTGTTTTACGGAAGTTTGTTTGAAGAAGTCGTCCCCGCAATAATGGAGTGACGTTAAAAGGTTTTTACAGAGCCAACTGGAGGAGGAGGTTACATGGAGGAAAATGACTCATCAAAGCAGGGTGATCATGACTCACTTTACCCCCTGCATGAGCTCCCCCGTCTCCCAGACAGGAACCCTTGACATTACAACCTTGTCTCGGTGGCGGTCGCCGTCATGGTTTGTACAGAACTTCTATTTCAGGTGCCAGCTCATTGCAGCTCATATGTACTTACCCCATCTGCATTGTTGTTCCTGACGATGAGCACCTCTCAATTAACTGTTTGAACATTTGATTTGTTCTATGAGTTAAACTTCTTCTATGAGCTCACTGAAACCAAAGATGATCCTTTTTCTTCCTGATGCATTTATATTTTGTACTCTGATCCATTGTTTTATTCATACTGATCACCGAAGAGCTACTGGGCTAGGCCTTATGTCAGTTTAGCAGGCCTCTTTGCGGTGGTCTCATGCTTTGGTAGACAACATATCACTAAAAGTATTCACCAATGGGCCAATGGATGTCTTCTCTCTTCTCTTCAAACCCCACTGCCTCACAGCAAAGCTACCAGAGCAGAAAGCCTCTCGAACAGAAAGGGGCACGACGATAACACTCTGTGGTCCGTGCTGCGAGAGCGAGAAGGGATCCTGGAAGGGCAGAGGGGATTGAGGAGTGGGGAGTTGTGGAGTGGTTGCATTTCCCCAGTGTGGCTCGGCCATTATCCATGTTTCACAGCTCCTCAGGAGGAGAGAATCACATTTTTTGCCACCACGGCCGCCGCCTGTCAGGAAAAGATTGTGCTCCATCCATCCATTCTTCCCGGGGACTCCATTACACCCTGATGGGCAGGGATTGAAAACCAATTGGGGATACAGAGGCATAGAGAGAGCGATGTATGGGCATGCGGCACTGCGCAGGCAGGCAATCTGCTGTGATGAAGAGGCTTCTCTTGTGACATCCTTCCGGGTTCCCCTTCAAGCCCACTGCGTTGCCCCCATTCGCTAGCCACCGAATCACCCGGCGTATTGCGTTCCCAGACGCCACACAGCCTGCTGCCATCAGCCCGGGTGCATCCATCCACACCTCAGTGGATAGCGAATGAAAAGAGAGATTGATTCAATCGCTTCTGGAAGACAGGAGCAAGTGGGGACAGAGATAGTGGGGGGAGTTTGCAATTTAGTTTTCTTTTGCAGGTAGGGTACAGGTGTAAGCTATGTTTGCCATAACTTTGGAAGTTGAGAGCGAGGGGGGATTGGACTTATAAAGCATCTCCATAGTCTCTCTGCACATTTGTGTTTATCCTCTTACAGAACTGAAGACTTGTTGTGACTGGATCCACAGCAGGGACACTGAACAAACGGCTGTGATTTATTCAACACATCATACACCAGCTGTGAAAACAGACGCCCAATCATTGCTAAACATCCCTGAACGTTTCAGGAAGTTTTTGTGATAGGAGATTTTTAGTCTCCTACAGATTCTTATCGGAGTTTTGTGTTTTTAACTTAACGCTTGGGACTCATTTCATTGACGTCACTGCCTGTGAAGAGGTCTACTTTTCTCCACACTCAATATACACAACATTAAGAACAACGCTGCTGGGTTTTTTACGCTCAACAGTTTCCCGTGTGCTTCAACTGAATGGTCCACCACCCAAAGGACATCCAGCCAACTTGACAAAGCTGTTGGAAGAATTAGCGTCAACATGGGCCAGCATACCCGTGGAACGCTTTCATCACCTTGTAAAGACGAATTGAGGCTGTTCTGAGGGCAAAAGGGGGGATGCAACTCAATATTAGGAAACTGTTCTTAATGTTTTGTACACTCAGTGTATTAACTGTTCTTTATTTAATTGAGCCCAGGAGCTATAGTTAGTTTATTAGACATCTGTGAGGGTGTTCTTGAATTATTCTAATTTGTTTTATTAGTTTATCAGATATAAGATGGTTCTATTTAGCCTGATGAGAATATAATGAACACTTGTTTTTTTTGTACTTTGCCAAAGTATTGGAATTGCTCAACAAACATCTCCCTAGCAATGCTTTGGTTTTGTCCGAATCATGCTGTATGTTTACACCATATTCACATACAGCAAGAGCTAACGGTGCTTTAAAAACTCTTGATCTCTTTGTAGACATGCCTTTGGTACTTTAATTATTCATCCAGAACCTTTTCTCTCTCTCTCTCTCTCTCTCTCTCTCTCTGTAGGTGCCCTATGTGAAAGTGGCCCCTGAGGACATTCTGAAGGTTCAGTTCCCCCGCTTCACCACCCTAGACCTGCGCCCCACCAACACAGACATCAGCCTGGCCGTAGCTGGCCTGCTCACCTTTTTCAACAGCACCACAGCCTGCCTCATCTGTGCCCAGGCCGACTGTGAGTGGGTCACGCACCACTAGCTCTTTGTTGTTATCTGTACCATATACACACATTCCATTTGCATGTGCACCCACATTTTTGCATGTGCACATACGTGTGCATATTCATGCATGTGCATGAATATAAAGAAATCTTAACTCTCCGAAAGTCGTTTGTTTTTTCAACCAATCGATTGGTCGACACTTTTAAAGGTGTATTGTTCAATACAGTGCATTCGAAATGTAATCAGACCCCTTTACGTTTTCCACATTTTGTTACGTTACAGCCTTATTCTTTAATTGATTAAACCGTTTTTCCTCTCATCAATCTACACACAATACCCCATAATGACAAAGCAAAAACAGTTAAATAAAAATAAATAAAAAAATGCAAATTTATTTTTTAAAAACGAATCAATTACATAAGTATTCAGACCCTTTAATCAGTACTTTGTTGAAGCCCCTTATATGGTGATTACAAACTTGAGTCTTCTTGGGTATGACGCTACAAGCTTGGCACATCTGTATTTGGGGAGTTTCTCCCATTCTTCTCTGCAGATCCTCTCAAGCTCTGTCAGGTTGGATGGGGAGTGTTGCTGCACAGCTATTTTCAGGTCTTTCCAGAGACGTTCGATCGGGTTCAAGTCCGAGCTCTGGCTCGACCACTCAAGGACATTCAGAGACTTGTCCCGAAATCCACTCCTGCATTGTCTTGGCTGTGTGCTTAGGGTCGTCAACTTGTTAGAAGGTGAACCTTCGCCCCAGTCTGTTGCTCAAAAATATTGTGGAGTATAAATATAAACAGTACCAGCACCCAAAATGAGTTCCGGAATCTGTTTCAGTCCAAGTCAAGCGCTGATAAGAAGTAATCGGGTGGGTAGGCATATTTTATGAGGTTTCCACTGGATCAGAGAATTACATTTTCCCTTTCACTCTGAGTGGTTATCAAAAGGGAGAGAGCTGGAAAGATTTCTCAAATGTTGTAAAAACAGACTGTTTGAGGTGGGTGAAAAAACGTACTTTGAGAAGCTGCGCTGCTCATTAGGGATGGTGCATTAAGCCAATCAGAATTACTATCAGATCCCCATATGGTCACATTTATACGCTCACATTTGCACGCAGGCCAGGTAGCTTATAGGCCTGTATACGTCTATGCGTAATCAGGTGCGCGTCCCCAACATTGACAGGAGCACTACAAATAAAAGACGATGACTAAATTGAATTGACAAAACTCCTAAATGTAATGATGTAAACTAAAACGTGTTTCTCACAAGTATAGCATAGGTTGTGCGCTCTGCAAACAATGTGTCCACTCCAACAATGAGAACGGTAAGACTGGAATAATAATACATTGAATGCATTAAACAGAAATTATCATAACCAAACAAAGATTAGACATTTTAGGAATTAACGGTAACTATACTACTCGTGATATATGTAATGGGGAATTGAAATAAGCTACACTAACAATCAAATGCAAACAATTCACACGATGAGGTAATGAAAAATGCATGTGCACAATTGGTGGGAGAGAGGGCTGCTTTGCGCTGCATGGTCAATCCGATGTCTGCATTGGCCATTGTGCATTGTGTTTATACAGGAGGTACCACCCCCACCTACCGTCAATCAGAATCATCCTTCAGTGGATACACCCACACTCAAGCCTATGTATAACCCAAATGCATTTACTCTTGCATAATTCTTCCCCCCACAATGAGTCATCTGGCAAAATGCAGGCAAATTACTTATTACCTATGTGCTTTTCACATAGGCCATTAATGCATCTTTCTCTTTTATTCCAGTGAGACAATAAGTATGGAAGATTAAATCCCAGTCTGTTTCCTCCCTTCTCCGTACAGGAATCAGTAATTACTAGTGCCCGTACAAAGTCACATTGATGTCATCTGCTACAGGCCAACTTTCACCTTAATCAGCTTAGGGCTTTGAAGTGTGGCGACTGGATTTCTGCTCTCGATTAGAACCGAGGTGCTCTCAGCTGGCACAAGCCCCCCAACCCACTCTCTCCCCACCCCCACCCCCACCCCTCATTCAACTCTCCCAACCAACTTCAGAAAAGAATGGTTGACGTTTGTGCTCATCCAAGCCAGTTTGTTTCTCGGGTAACACCTCAGTCTGAGATAACAAGGAAGAAAAGAGGGAAGAAGGAAAATTAAACGCCCACCAAAGGCTAAAGACATTAGTGACTCAGAACTGCATGGACTTTGATTCTTGACAATGACTGCCAGTGTCAAAACTAGATAATTAGTTGTTATTTTCCACTGGGTGTTTAAGCGTGCTCCTTTCAATCTGTCGTTCATTTGAGAGCTCATCAAACGATGTTGGTAATTAGCCCAAAGACACATGACAGTTCCGTGCCTCGCAAGAGTGAAATGCTGTGAATTATCGACATACCCATGAAGGGCGGCGATCTCACCATCTACAAGCTGTGTGAGAAAGAAACCTCAAACTTTATTATGGCGGTTTCCTTTTTGTATGTCTCTGTCTGAGCTCCTGTCTGTGTCCGTGTGGGCTAAGGGGGAATCGATAAGGCATGGGGAGCATGGCCCTTCCCTTCCTCGTCAATGACAAGGATGCTAGTCACTTTAGCTGATTGAATCTAACCTTACTACTGGAATTGCACGTGGGGAGCGGAGGCAGAGTGATTGCTCTGCCATGTGACCCTTCTGCAGCGCCACTGTAAAATACCCGTGATGGCTTGGGCTCTGCAATGTGCTGTTGTAGCAATAGCCACGGTACCGTTTGCTGGCTGGCAGAGGCCCCAAGACGGTCGACGCTGGGCTCATTAATCACCGCGGCCGGTGACAGCCTAATAGAGCGTGGCCGAGCCATGAATATTTCCCAGCCTGACCCTGGCTTCCTGAGAGAGAGAGCGAGAGAGACAGAGAGAGAGGCCCACCCAAAGGCACAGGTAGCGCAAAGAAGGAAACCCATTGATCTAGCTAACCTGCCTACCGCTATCGATGGCCATGTGGTTGTGTGTGGATTCACCGCACTCATGGAGTAGTACAGTTGGACATAGAGAGCCTAGCCGCAGGGGTGGAGGAGGACTGTGTGGGAAAGTGGAGCACTTTGTTAACAGGGAGATTTGTGCATGGGAGGTCAGCTGGCGAGTAGCAGGAGGGTGGGAGGGGACCGATCACCCACACTCTACTTCTTGGGGAGGGGAGGGCATCCTGGTCAACAATACAGCTTATGTTATGAATCCGCTATCACCTAACGTAGCATTTTATCCTTCTGAATTGAATGAGCTGGAAGAAAAGCAAATAGTAGTACCTTTTGAATGTTAAAAACACCTGAATTGACTTCTCTGATGACTTGTACCTCAGCAACCAGCTCATGATGTTTTTTTTTATTGAGAGAAGACTCATCAACAGGTTTTAAAGGCACACAACTGTCATGGTAGACGTTTGTGTCTCCTTGGAGCGGAACAATTATATGATATGTTTGCTCAACGATACGACTCGCTGCTCTGAAAATGTCATGAGTAACCTGTAATTAAAGTTGATCAAGAATGTCTCTGTCTCCAGAGAGAGCTGGATCAATACACTCTTTGGGAAGACAGACCGGTTAACTGGGGTGATGAAATGATTTAGCTGTCTTTTTGTTGTTTGTTGTCCGGGGATCAAGCTGAGCAATCCTCCCGACGTGATGACATTCAAAGAAAGTTTCAATACGAATTATGATATATTTACAGCTCCAGTAACAGCAGACGTCAGCCCACCGTAAATGTCCCCATCAGAAGAAATAGTTTGCTGTGCTGTCAGTTCTGTTGCACTTCCTCCCTACTGAAAGAGAGCAGTGAGTGAGGAAACTGTGGAGAAAAGATGGCTCCACCAAATGCTCTTAAACAGAGGGATGAGAGTGAGCTTCCTCCATTGGCTCTCCCTGGTTTTTCTTCTATTTTTCCCCTTCCTTTTCCCTGCCCAAAGACATTAATTTGATGCAATACGCAGCGTAATGGGATTTTGATGTGTGGTTCTGGAGGGGGGGGGGGTTCTTCTCTTTATCTTTTTTCTCTCTTTGGTGTCTAATGAGAACAAAGCAGAGGAGAGCCCTGGTCGGCTGTCTGCTCGTCTACCAGGATGAAAGATGGAAGAAAGTTCCCTTTCAACGGGGAATGATGAGAAAGGATCACTCAGACCCACAACATCCCAAACTCCCCGTCCTTGTCCATTAACAAGCGCTACTGACACGCTGAACTGTTTATATAAGAGAGAGTGATAGACTATCGACTTTTTGACCTGTGTGGTTATATTCAGGTTAGGATAAGTTCATGTACTGACACGCTACGAATGCCTAGACATTAGCGCATGTCCTATCCCAAGCACTCTAGTTAACGAATGCTGCTGGCCTGGAGGGAAAACTACATTGAAGCAATTTAACTCTCTTCCATCCGCCCGTCAATTGATTGTATCACCCGATTTATCATATTCATTTAGGTTCGGCCTGTTTAAAAAGTAGATCCATCTTGTCCTGTGGAATGCCATGAAATTCTGCAGACTGCACCCATTTGGTTGTACAGTACAGGGTTCCCAGACCGCAGGAGTCCAGCAGCCCAGTTCAACAGACTAGGATGCAGCCAGTTGGGAGCTGTGACACTGGCATGAACCTGTCATTGGTCCTGGCTGAGCAGTGTATTTGCATAGAGGCACTGAGTGCAGGAAGGTAGATGAGAGTCGGGGCTTTGTGAGAGCCCAGTGAAATGTGACGACCTGTGAAAGGGGGAAATGACTGGCTGCCCAGACTGAGTGGCAGGCCCTGCCTTTATCTGTCTGCCTGAGAGGCAGCGTCAGGCAGAGCTACAGTATGTGTGGCCCGTGTTAATGAGGCACACCACATGGCAATATCACACACCGACCGCTGCAGGCAGCAGCAGCACAGCCCCCACAAAGAAAACAGACTTCACACGTCTCTAACCTTCCAGGGTCTTCCTTTATTCCACGGCTAACCGAGAAACAGTGCCTCCCCGTTTTAGCATAATGATGTTCTAGCATGGGTTCAACAGCCTGAAACGTGGAAGCGACATGGCTGCCAGAATAGGTGCAACATAGGTCAGGGCCACAAAAGAGATTGTGAAATGAAAATGTACACGCCCACATTTTATTCCCGTTGCTTTGAATCGTGCACAGCCTGAACACTAAACGGGTCTCTCCTGAGATTGCCTCTCCACTGGCTGAATGAAAAGGGAACGATAGGAGGGGCAACTCCTGCTGTGGACACTGAGCAGCGAAGTGTGCGGTCTAGGGTAATGTACGAAATGTGAAATTGGCATGTGATGCCATGCAAACAGGCAATGGAGATTGAGCAGGTTTTTAAGCCTCATCACAGTTATGCTGAGTAACTCAACAGGTAACAGAGCTGATAGTCTCAGAGCAGACAGGCGTCATTGCTGATGATTTGCGTTTCTAGACAAACCGTTTAAGGCATTAGGATTCAATGAGTAGGGACACATAGTGCTTTAAGAACAGCTGCTGCTGCATGTAACCAAAAGAAGAAAACATTGATTATATGTAAATGTTTTTTTTTACTATAATCAATGCTGGTCTCAGTTGTAATGTAATATATTGTATGTCTTGACTCCCATTTTTTTTTTTTTTTTATTTTACCTTTATTTAACCAGGCAAGTCAGTTAAGAACAAATTCTTATTTTCAATGACGGCCTGGGAACAGTGGGTTAACTGCCTGTTCAGGGGCAGAACGACAGATTTGTACCTTGTCAAGTTCCGGTTACTAGTCCAACGCTCTAACCACTAGGCTACCCTGCCGCCCCATGAATGCATAGTTTCAGTCAAGTGCCACTGGAAACATACAGTTGAAGTCGGACGTTTACATACACATAGGTTGGAGTCATTAAAACTCGTTTTTCAACCACTCCACAAATGTCTTGTTAGCAAACTATCGTTTTGACAAAGTGGTTAGGACATCTACTTTGTGCATGACACAAGTCATTTTTCCAACAATTGTTTCCAGACAGATTATTTCACGTATAATTCACTGCATCACAATTCCAGTGGGTCAGAAGTTTACATACACTAAGTTGACTGTGCCTTTAAACAGCTTGGAAAATTCCTGAAAATTATGTCATGCCTTTAGAAGCTTCTGATAGGCTAATTGACATAATTTGAGTCAATTGGAGGTGTACCTGTGGATGTATTTCAAGCCCTACCTTCAAACGCAGACATCATGGGAAAATCTAAAGAAATCAGCCAAGACCTCAGAAAAAGAATTGTAGACCTCCACAAGTCTGGTTCATCCTTGGGAGCAATTTCCAAACACCTGAAGGTACTGCGTTCATCTGTACAAACAATAGTACACAAGAATAAACACCATGGGACCACGCGGCCGTCATACCGCTCAGGAAGGAGATGCATTCTGTCTCCTAGAGATAAACTATACTTTGGTGTGAAAAGTGCAAATCAATCCCAGAACAACAGCAAAGGACCTTGTGAAGATGCTGGAGGAAACAGGTACAAAAGTATCTATATCCACAGTAAAACGAGTCCTATCTCGACATAACCTGAAAAGCCGCTCAGCAAGGAAGAAGCTGCTGCTCCAAAACCGCCATAAAAAAGCCAGACTACGGTTTGCAACTGCACATGGGGACAAAGATCATACTTTTTGGGGAAATGTCCTCTGGTCTGATGAAACAAAATAGACCTGTTTGGCCATAATGACCATCATGTTTGGAGGAGACCAAAGCCGAAGAACACCATCCCATCCATGAAGCACGGGGGTGAAAGCATCATGTTGTGGGGGTGCTTTGCTGCAGGAGGGACTGGTGCACTTCACAAAATAGATGGCATCGTGAGGAAGGAAAATTATGTGGATATATTGAAGCAACATCTCAAGACATCATTCAAGAAGTTAAAGCTTGGTCACAAATGTGTCTTCCAAATGGACAATGAACCCAAGCATACTTCCAAAGTTGTGGCAAAATGTCTTAAGGACAACAAGGTCAAGGTATTGGAGTGGCCATCACAAAGCCCTGACCTCATCCTATAGAACATTTGTGGGTAGAACTGAAAAAGCGTGTGCGAGCAAGGAGGCCTACTAACCTTACACCAGCTCTGTCAGGAGGAATGTGCCAAAGTTCAACCAACTTATTGTGAGAAGCTTGTGGAAGGCTACCTGAAAGGTTTGACCCAAGTTAAACCATTTAAAGGCTTTGCTACCAAATTCTAATTGAGTGTATGTAAACTTCTGACCCACTGGGAATGTGATGAAAGAAATAAAATCTATTATTCGGAGTTCACATTCTTAAAATAAAATGGTAATCCTAACTAAGACAGGGAATTTTTACTAAGATTAAATGTCAGGAATTGTGAAAAACTGAGTTTAAATGTATTTGGCTAAGGTGTATGTAAACTTACGACTTCAACTGTATAACATAACTAAAAGCGAAAAAACCATCAGCGAAGGGATGATATCAAAAATGAATTTTTCAGCTATGATTAAGGCTTTGTATCCATTGTATTGTAATTGTATTACAAGTTTCAATAAAGTGCCACTGGAAACATACTCATTACCTCACTTATAATGAACTAATATCCAATCTCTAATGCGGTCCTGGGAACTAAATGCTGGAGGTGGTGTTTAAGAATAGCACCTAGCAATTCATTTCTTTACAATTAGACGTTATTACAGGTCATCATATAAATTATTTTAGGTGTTAAGGATTTTAATGACCGTGTTATTGACAAACAAGGCATAAAAATGTACTTTTTGTTTATCGAGCGAAAAAAGCACATTGTCATGTCTCGTCAGAGACAGGTTGAAAATATTCATTTTTATTTTCATGAATATGGTGTTTCTCACACAAAATAATGTCTTTGTATTTTTAACTCATTCAATTGAGTGCTAGTTCTCAGAAATGTGACTTTAATACCCAGAAATTCATTACCTTTAGGAGATTAACTGTCTACCTGCTCATAATAATATCACTGTCTTCGTCCCTGTCCCCACAGGCTTATTAAATCTGGAGAGACTGTTACGCCAGTTCCTCATCTCCAAGGAGACACTATCGGTTCGCATGCTGGATGACAGCCAGGATCCCACACCCCTTCTCAAGGAGATCCGCGATGATAAGACTGCCACAATCATTGTGGATGCTAACGCAACAATGTCCCACATAATTTTGGAAAGGGTGAGTCTGTCTGTCACAGTGAGCTCTTTCCCGATGTTCTTAGACATCTCAGCAGTAGCGGATGATGCAATTCTTTTTTCTCACGATCTATATGTCAATGCCAAGATAAAGTTCAGCATCAAGGTTGATATTGAAAATAATTGAACAAGCTACAAGCTGAATCACTTGCTAGTGAATGAGTGTTGGACTGAATGAATGTTAACTTGAAACATCCAATACCGAGAGACCGACCGATCTGTTCTCCTGTACATAGACTTACTACCATGAATAAACCATGGCATATCTGTAACGCCATATTTGGAGACTTGAGTGGTGTGCAAATGCAACTAGAGGAGGTTGTTGAGTGCCCTTGGGCTTAGCACTTAAACCGCTAGAGTACAGTAGAGATGAGAAATGAAAACCAATGCTAGAAATGAGAAATGAAAACCAATGCAATTAGCTTTCTAAGAAAAAGGTCTAGTCAGACAGTGCATTTTACTTCAAGTGACAGACGTGAGATGTAAATCATGTTCTGTTCTGCACTCGTTCATTAACAACGGAGATGTACATTCATCTGATTAGTTTTTGTAAGACTAGAACGACTACGGAAAGGGTCAGCGGCGCATTCTTAATATGTGTAAATTGTTCATATTTATAACAAATATAATCCGAAACATCAGAAACTCTCATTAATATTGCTCGAGTATAAAAGAGAATAGACGTGACCTCGGTTTATTACGATTTTTATTTTCCCTTTTTGACAATTTACAGACATCTGTTGGTAGCAACGGCTTTCTTTGTTGATAAAATAACCTATAATTCAATCATGGAATGATGAACTCTTTTTGAGCTATTTATTCTTTCTATTGAAGGCATCTATCACTCATGAAGTTATATATTGTGTGCTTATAAAGAAAATAGTCATTTGGTGGGTGCTTATATTTGTTCTATTATTTATGTGGTTTTTTTGCGTATCCACTATCTCCCCGAGACACAGCCAGGGTCTGCCATTATCAACAGCACGTCGATAGATTTTTCATAATGTCAGCTCAGGGATTAGAAGTTGCAACCTTTCAGTTACTGGTCCAATGCTCTAAGCATTAGACTACCTGTTGCCCTGTAAAATTGCCAGCTCAATGTCAATGATTGAACCCGGGGCCTCATACATGCAAAGCATGCGCTCTACCACTAAGCTACATCCTCTCAGCTGTGAAGAGCTCGTCTGACACACGTAATATAATAACATCTAATTGGACGTTCATATCAGATATGACTATTCGTCACAGTAAACTGTCAATATGACCTTTGGCCGTTTCCACTAATAGAACCATACCTGAAGTGAACAGAGAAGTTAGCAATTAAAGCAACAAAATAGAACACTCTGTAGCTTGGCAGAGTTCTTCCCGACACCGACATGAACTTTACGTGATAGGACAAGACTCCTGCTATCCCTTCTAAAGAGCTATGATTAGATCTAAAGGTGACAAACACAGGTGAAGGGCAGCTTGCAGCATATGGCTGTGTCGTAATTATAACATAGAGATTGGATGCATGGCTGCGGTGAAGGAGACAATGACTAAAGCAAAATGGAGAGAGAGAGAGAGAGAGACGGACAAAAGAGACAGCAAGACAGAGAGAGAGATAGCATTGGCTAAGGGTGCATGATAGGGTTGAATATTTTCCCTGTGTTTTACAAATGTTCCATCCAGAGAAAAAAACAACTTTTCTCCCGGGTAACTCTGTATTTTGCCCCAAAACCGGAAGTGTCGTTCAAAAACATACAGTGCCTTGCGAAAGTATTCGGCCCCCTTGAAATTTGCGACCTTTTGCCACATTTCAGGCTTCAAACGTAAATATATAAAACTGTATTTTTTTGTGAAGAATCAACAACAAGTGGGACACAATCATGAAGTGGAACGACATTTATTGGATATTTCAAACTTTTTTAACAAATCAAAAACTGAAAAATTGGGCGTGCAAAATTATTCAGCCCCTTTACTTTCAGTGCAGCAAACTCTCTCCAGAAGTTCAGTGAGGATCTCTGAATGATCCAATGTTGACCTAAATGACTAATGATGATAAATACAATCCACCTGTGTGTAATCAAGTCTCCGTATAAATGCACCTGCACTGTGATAGTCTCAGAGGTCCGTTAAAAGCGCAGAGAGCATCATGAAGAACAAGGAACACACCAGGCAGGTCCGAGATACTGCTGTGAAGAAGTTTACAGCCGGATTTGGATACAAAAAGATTTCCCAAGCTTTAAACAACCCAAGGAGCACTGTGCAAGCGATAATATTGAAATGGAAGGAGTATCAGACCACTGCAAATCTACCAAGACCTGGCCGTCCCTCTAAACTTTCAGCTCATACAAGGAGAAGACTGATCAGAGATGCAGCCAAGAGGCCCATGATCACTCTGGATGAACTGCAGAGATCTACAGCTGAGGTGGGAGACTCTGTCCATAGGACAACAATCAGTCGTATATTGCACAAATCTGGCCTTTATGGAAGAGTGGCAAGAAGAAAGCCATTTCTTAAAGATATCCATAAAAAGTGTTGTTTAAAGTTTGCCACAAGCCACCTGGGCGACACACCAAACATGTGGAAGAAGGTGCTCTGGTCAGATGAAACCAAAATTGAACTTTTTGGCAACAATGCAAAACGTTATGTTTGGCGTAAAAGCAACACAGCTGAACACACCATCCCCACTGTCAAACATGGTGGTGGCAGCATCATGGTTTGGGCCTGCTTTTCTTCAGCAGGGACAGGGAAGATGGTTAAAATTGATGGGAAGATGGATGGAGCCAAATACAGGACCATTCTGGAAGAAAACCTGATGGAGTCTGCAAAAGACCTGAGACTGGGATGGAGATTTGTCTTCCAACAAGACAATGATCCAAAACATAAAGCAAAATCTACAATGGAATGGTTCAAAAATAAACATATCCAGGTGTTAGAATGGCCAAGTCAAAGTCCAGACCTGAATCCGATCGAGAATCTGTCGAAAGAACTGAAAACTGCTGTTCACAAATGCTCTCCATCCAACCTCACTGAGCTCGAGCTGTTTTGCAAGGAGGAATGGGAAAAAATGTCAGTCTTTCGATGTGCAAAACTGATAGAGACATACCCCAAGCGACTTACAGCTGTAATCGCAGCAAAAGGTGGTGCTACAAAGTATTAACTTAAGGGGGCTGAATAATTTTGCACGGCCAATTTTTCAGTTTTTGATTTGTTAAAAAAGTTTGAAATATCCAATAAATGTCGTTCCACTTCATGATTGTGTCCCACTTGTTGTTGATTCTTCACAAAAAAATACAGTTTTATATCTTTATGTTTGAAGCCTGAAATGTGGCAAAAGGTCGCAAAGTTCAAGGGGGCCGAATACTTTCGCAAGGCACTGTATAAAGCATGTACAGGAAATAGCCTATGTCTGGATTTGATTCGAATTTTGTTAGAAAATTCAAGCCTGACATTTTATGTTCCCCAGCCTAAAAAAGCCAAAATGATTGTGTCGTTATCCAATACATATATGACATAAAGGATACTACATTTTTAAGCACGATAGAAAAACATAAAGGCCCATAGATGCCGCTAGCTACAGTTGAAGTCGGAAGTTTACATACAGTTAGGTTGTAGTCATTAAAACTCTTTTTTCAACCACTCCACAAATTTCTTGTTAACAAACTATAGTTTTGGCACGTCGGTTAGGACATCTACTTTGTGCATGACACAAGTCATTTTTCCAACAATTGTTTGCAGACAGATTATTTCACTTATAATTCACTGTATCACAATTCCAGTGGGTCACAAGTGTAGATACACTAAGTTGACTGTGCCTTTAAACAGCTTGGAAAATTCCACAAAATGATGTCATGGCTTTAGAAGGTTCTGATGGGCTAATTGACATCAATTGGTGGTGTATCGGTGGATGTATTTCAAGGCCTACCTTCAAACTCAGTGCCTCTTTGCTTGACATCATGGGAAAATCTAAAGAAATCAGCCAAGTCTGGTTCATCCTTGGGAGCAATTTCCAAACGCCTGAAGGTACCACATTCATCTGTTCAAACAATAGTACGCAAGAATAAACACCATGAGACCACGCAGCCATCATACCCGCTCAGGAAGGAGATGCGTTCTGTCTCCTAGATACACTTTGGTGTGAAAAGTGCAAATCAATCCCAGACCAACAACAAAGGACCTTGTGAAGATGCTGGAGGAAACAGGTACAAAAGTGTCTATATCCACAGTAAAACGAGTCCTATATCGACTGCTCCATTGTTATGTTTGGAGGAAAAAGGGGGATGCTTGCAAGCCGAAGAACACCATCCCATCCATGAAGCACGGGGGTGACAGCATCATGTTGTGGGGGTGCTTTGCTGCAGGAGGGACGAGTACACTTCACAAAATAAATGAAATCACGAGGCAGGAAAACTATGTGGATATATTGAAGCAACATCTCAAGACATCAGTCAGGAAGTTAAAGCTTGGTCGCAAAAGTTGTGGCAAACTGGCTTAAGGACAACAATGTCACGGTATTGGATTGGCCATCACAAAGCCCTGACCTCAATCCCATAGAAAATTTGTGGGCAGAACTGAAAAAGCGTGTGTGAGCAAGGAGGCCTACTAACCTGACTCAGTTACACCAGCTCTGTCAGGAGGAATGGGCCAAAATTCACCCAAATTATTGTGGGAAGCTTGTGGAAGGCTACCCGAAACATTTGACCCAAGTTAAACAATTGAAAGGCAATGCTACCTAATTCTAATTGAGTGTATGTAAACTTTTGACCAACTGGGAATGTGATGAAAGAAATAAAAGCTGAAATAAATCATTCTCTCTACTATTATTCTGACATTTCACATTCTTAAAATAAAGTGGTGATCCTAACTGACCTAAGACAGGGAATTTTTACTAGGATTTCTTGTCAGGAATTGTGAAAAACTGAGTTTCAATGGATTTGGCTAAGGTGTATGTAAACTTCTGACTTCAACTGTATATGCTGTCTTGAGTAAATAAATGACACAATCTCCAGTAGGCTAATCATTTTGAGTGTGAACTGTATTACTGTACTGTATTGCATTATACTTTATTATATGAACTGGTATTACGCACCTCGTTCAAAACATGATAAAGCTGAGGGAACATGCAATTCTGGTGCAGGATATGTTGGTGCAGCATACGCCAGCATAGGCTGGCAAATTAGATTTTAATTTTCAAATACAATAGGGCCTATTATATTATATTGTTACGTTACAGCCTTATTCTACAATGGATTAAATATTTTTTGTCCCAATCTAAACACAATACCCCATAATGACATTGCAAATACAGGCTTTTAGAAAATATTGCTAATTTATTACAAATAAAAAACAGAAATACCTTATTTACATAAGTCTTCAGACCCTTTGCTATGAGACTCGAACTTAAGTTCAGGTGCATCCTGTTTCCATTGATCATCCTTGAGATCTTTCTACAACTTCATTGGAATACACCTGTGGTGATTTCAATTGATTGGACATGATTTGGAAAGGCACACAACTGTCTATATATGGAAAGATTTCAGACCCCTTGACTTTTTCCACATTTTGTTACATTACAGCCTTATTCTAAAATGGATTAAATCGTTTTTTCCCCCTCATCAATCTACACACAATACCCCATAATGACAAAGCAAAAACTGGAGAGAGATGCTTGATGAAAACCTGCTCCAGAGCGCTCAGGACCTCAGACAGGAAGCACACAGCCAAGACAACGCAGGTAGTGGCTTTGGGACAAGTCTCTGAATTTCCTTGATTGGCCCAGCCAGTCCTCGGACTTAAACCTGATTGAACATCTGAGAAAAGACTTGAAAATAGCTGCGCAGCGACACTCCCCATCCAACCTGACAGCGCTTGAGAGGATCTGTGGAGAAGAATGGGAGAAACTCCCCAAATACAGGTGTGCCAAGCTTGTAGCGTCATACCCAAGAAGACTCAAGGCGGTAATTGCTGCCACAGGTGCTTCAACAAAGTACTGACTAAAGGGTCTACTTATACATTTGATATTTCAGTTTTTAATTTTTAATACACAAACCTGTTTTTGATTTGTCATTATGGGGAATTGTGTGTAGATTGATGAGAAAAACAAAATGTGGAAAAAGTCAAGGGGTCTGAACACTTTCCGAATGCATTGTATGCCTTTCATAATATTTTGCCTAATGTTATTAGCCTACCTCCTCTTTCTTTCTCTATTGTTGCCTCATTCATTCCTCAACAGTTAAATTAAATAAGTTCCGTTGTCCTTATCTTCCTCATTCTTAAAAAAAAAAAATTATCCCTTTTTTTGGTAGTTGGTAGTTAGTCTTGTCTCATCGCTGCAACTCCTGTATAAACTCGGGAGAGGCGAAGGTCGAGAGCCGTGCGTCCTCCGAAACATAACCCATCCAAGCCGCACTGGTTCTTGACACAATGCACTCTTAACCCGGAAGCCAGCCACATCAATGTGTTGGAGGAAACACGGTACACCTGATGACTGTGTCAGCGTGCATGCCCACCACAGGAGTCACTAGAGTGTGATGGGACAAGGACATCCCTGCCGGCCAAACCCTCCCCTAACCCGGATGACGCTGGGCCAATTGTGTGCTGCCCCATGGGTCTCCCGGTCATGGATGGCTGCGACAGAGCCTGGACTCAAACCAGGATTTCTAGTGGCACAGCTAGCACTGCGATGCAGTGCCTTAGACCACTGTGCCACTCGGGAGGCCCATCTTCATCATTCTAATGACATGCTTGAATAATATAGGACTAGATGCAGACGGCTTTCACTTCTCTTCACAAAGATTGAATGGTCATGGGTCTGAATAAATAACTGCTATAGACCACCGCCATCGTGCGTTCGCTCTTCTATCAAACGACCCGTTAGTTCTATTGTCTGCAAATGGTCTACTGGTATAAGAAATGCCAAAAATGCCAGCAAGCTATTCTAGTCTAGAGAGGCCAGCGGAGCACAGGTGCGTGCGAATTGCGCAAGATACAGAGGCTAGTTAGAAGCTTATTATTCATAACCCATCATTAATTAACTAAATATATGGCTAATACTGCATTGAATGTATTTCCCGAAAGAGGTAGGCTAGGACATCTGTATACAATGTACACATCTGTATACACATCGGCTTCCTATTTCGCAACAAAGCCTCCTTCACTCACGCCGCCAAACATACCCTCGTAAAACTGACTATTCTACCGATCCTTCGACTTTGGCGATGTAATTTACAAAATAGCCTCCAACACTCTACTCAGCAAACTGGATGCAGTCTATCACAGTGCCCTCCGTTTTGTCACCAAAGCCCCATATACCACCCACCACTGCGACCTGTATGCTCTCGTCGGCTGGCCCTCGCTACATATTCGTCGCCAGACCCACTGGCTCCAGGTCATCTATAAGTCTTTGCTAGGTAAAGCTCCGCCTTATCTCAGCTCACTGGTCACGATAACAACACCCACCCGTAGCACGCTCTCCAGCAGGTATATCTCACTGGTCATCCCCAAAGCCAACACCTCATTTGGCCGCCTTTCCTTCCAGTTCTCTGCTGCTATTGACTGGAACAAATTGCAAAAATAGCTGAAGTTGGAGACTTATATCTCCCTCACTAACTTTAAACATCAGCTATCCGAGCAGCAAACTGATCGATGCGGTTGTGCACAGCCCATCTGTAAATAGCCCATCCAATCTACCTACCTCATCCCCATATTGTTTTTATTTACTTTTTAGCACTTTTGCACACCAGTATTTCTACTTGCACATCATCCTCTGCACATCTATCACTCCAGTGTTCATTTGCTGAATTGTAATTACTTCACCACTATGGCCTATTTATTGCCTTACCTCCGTACGCCATTTGTACACACTGTATATAGACTTTTTTTTCTATTGTGTTATTGACTGTACGTTTGTTTATTCCATGTGTAACTCTGTATTGTTATTTATGTCGCACTGCTTTGCTTTATCTTGGCCAGGTCGCAGTTGTAAGTGACAACTGGCCTACCTGGTTAAATAAAGATGAAATAAAATTAAAATAAATCAATAAAATAAAAACGTGTCCAGTAGTATGTGGACACCTGCTTGTCGAACATCTCATTCCAAAATCATGGGCATTAATATGGAGTTGGTCCCTCCTTTACTGCTATAACAGCCTCCACTCTTCTGGGAAGGCTTTCCACTAGATGTTGGAACATTGCTGCGGGGACTTTCTTCCATTCAGCTACAAGAGCATTAGTGAGGTCGGGCACTGATGTTGGGCGATTAGGACTGGCTTGCAGTCGGTGTTCCAATTCATCCCAAAGACGTTCGATGGGGTTGAGGTCAGGGCTCTGTGCAGGCCAATCAAGATCTTCCACACACACCAGTCTCGACAAATCATTTCTGTGTGGACCTCGCTTTGTGGTGGCATTGTCATGCTGAAACAGGAATGGGCCTTCCGCAAACTGTTGCCACAAAGTTGGAAGCACAGAATTGTGAAGAATGTAATGTATGCTGTAGCGTTACAATTTCCCTTCACTGGAACTAAAGGGCCTAGACCGAAGCAATGAAAAAACAGTCCCAGACCGTTATTCCTCCTCCACCAAACTTTACAGTTTGAACTATGCATTGGGTCAGGTAGTGTTCTCCTGCCATCCACCAAACTCAGATTAGTCCGTCGGACTGCCAGATGGTGAAGTGTGATTCATCACTCCAGAGAGTCCAATAGAGGCGAGTTTTGCACAAGTTTAGGCTTGTGTGCGGCTGCTCGGCCATGGAAACCCATTTCATGAAGCTCCCAACGAACAGTTATTGTGCTGACGTTGCTTCCAGAGGCAGTTTGCAACTCAGTTGTGAGTGTTGCGACCGAGGACAGACAATTTTAACGAGCTTCATCACTCGTCGGTCCCGTTCTGTGAGCTTGTGTCCTCCTACTTCGCGGCTGAGCCGTTGTAGCTCCTAGATGTTTCACATATAATTTAACAGTTCCATTTCACGTCATGCTGTTGATATAAATAATTTATTATAAAGGGAAAGGGAAATAGGGATACCCAGTCAGTTGTACAACTGAATACATTCAACTGAAATGTGTCTTTATAATTTACCGGTTTCTCGCAGTTATTTATCCCGGGAAAAGGGAGTGGTTTTGGGTGGTAAATCTCTGTAACCAGATTGCCATTCAACCCTAGTGCATGCCAGTGCCATAGCAGGACTGGCACTGGGAAAGCCAATCCCTCACAAAATCCTCTAAGAAGACAAGCAAAAATGTGCCTGTCTTCCCATCCGCATCACTCTGGACAAATGCCACGCCCACTAACTTTTTTTCACCACGATAAGTCTGGATTTGCTCCCTCCCAAGCTACTTCTCAAATGCAAACACATTCAAACCATTTTGATTAGTCCCAGAAACCGATGGGTTGGGCCAGACCGACCTACACGAATCACATCGTTTTGATGTCAGCTCAATTGACTTCTAGGACAACAGGTTCAGACTGATGTATGGCGTGATCAATAGAGCAGCTAAATTAAATTCAGGATGAGTCATCAGGCATAGCTAAAATCCCTGCTCCAATGAATATTTCTCTGCATATTTTTTCCTCACAGAAAATGCCTATCCCTCTAAAGCATTACTCTCTCCCTCACACACTCCCTCCCTCCCTGATTCGTTTTTATTTTTCACATTTCTGTATTCATCCAGTCAGTTCTTACTGTTTTATTTCTCTGCCCTTTTCCTCTTCAGTCTTAATCTTTCCCTCAATCAGAGATACTGATGGCCGTTGCCAGGCATCCTGTCGCCATGGCAACTCAGGGGCAGAGAGTAACACACAGGAGCTGGGATTTCTTTCTATATCTATGCCTCTGTCCTACGGTCGCTCCATACCTCTATTATCATTCCTCTGTCTTCTACTCCTCCTTTTCTGTGGTTTATGGCACGCAGCCCGCTCATGAGGAGAGGATGTTGGCTGAGAAAATTAATTATGTTTGCCAACATTTTATGCTACACTGAAGATTTAATTACATGGTAAACTGTAAGGACTTTGTATAAAAGAGTCTGCGCTATTGATGGGACCCAAATTACCCTCTCTTCACGCAGGACATTCTATCCTCTTTGTTTATGGATGTTTACATCTTTCGTTAGGATGCTGGTCAGCCAGAGGTCTACTTCTTACACTGAAGACAGTGGGATTTCTTTCAATACTCTCAAAAGTGTTAATTTAACACTGGATCAGTGGGACTCATACAGTGGGGGAAAAAAGTATTAAGTCAGCCACCAATTGTGCAAGTTCTCCCACTTAAAAAGATGAGAGAGGCCTGTAATTTTCATTATAGGTACACTTCAACTGTGACAGACAAAATGAGAAAAAAAATTCCAGAAATTCACATTGTAGGATTTTTTTATGAATGTATTTGCAAATTATGATGGAAAATAAGTTTTTGGTCACCTACGAACAAGTAAGATTTCTGGCTCTCACAGACCTGTAACTTCTTCTTTAAGAGGCTCCCCTGTCCTCCACTCGTTACTTTTATTAATGGCTCCTGTTTGAACTTGTTATCAGTATAAAAGACACCTGTCCACAACCTCAAACAGTCACACTCCAAACTCCCAAACTCCACTAATGCCAAGACCAAAGAGCTGTCAAAGGACTCCAGAAACAAAATGGTAGACCTACACCAGGCTGGGAAGACTGAGTCTGCAATAGGTAAGCAGCTTGGTTTGAAGAAATCAACTGTGGGAGCAATTATTAGGAAATGGAAGAAATACGAGACCACTGATAATCTCCCTCGATCTGGGGCTCCACGCAAGATCTCACCCTGTGGGGTCAAAATGATCACAAGAACGGTGAGCAAAAATCCCAGAACTACACGGGGGGACCTAGTGAATGACCTGCAGAGAGCTGGGACCAAAGTAACAAAGCCTACCATCAGTAACACGCTACGCCGCCAGGGACTCAAATCCTGCAGTGCCAGACGTGTCCCCCTGCTTAAGCCAGTACATGTCCAGGCCCGTCTGAAGTTTGCTAGAGAGCATTTGGATGATCCAGAAGAAGATTGGGAGAATGTCATATGGTCAGATGAAACCAAAATCTAACTTTTTGGTAAAAACTCAACTCGTCGTGTTTGGAGGACAAAGAATGCTGAGTTGCATCCAAAGAACACCATACCTACTGTGAAGCATGGGGGTGGAAACATTATGCTTTGAGGCTGTTTTTCTGCAAAGGGACCAGGACGACTGATCCGTGTAAAGGAAAGAATGAATGGGGCCATGTATCGTGAGATATTGAGTGAAAACCTCCTTCCATCAGCAAGGGCATTGAAGATGAAACGTGGCTGGGTCTTTCAGCATGACAATGATCCCAAACACACCGACCGGGCAACGAAGGAGTGGCTTCGTAAGAAGCATTTCAAGGTCCTTGAGTGGCCTAGCCAGTCTCCAGATCTCAACCCCATAGAAAATCTTTGGAGGGAGTTGAAAGTCCGTGTTGCCCAGCAACAGCCCCAAAACATCACTGCTCTAGAGGAGATCTGCATGGAGGAATGGGCCAAAATACCAGCAACAGTGTGTGAAAACCTTGTGAAGACTTACAGAAAACGTTTGACCTCTGTCATTGCCAACAAAGGGCATATAACAAAGTATTGAGAAACTTTTGTTATTGACCAAATACTTATTTTCCACCATAATTTTCAAATAAATTAATTAAAAATCCTACAATGTGATTTTCTGGATTTTTACAAATAATTTTGTCTGTCATAGTTGAATGTACCTATGATGAAAATTACAGGCCTCTCTCATCTTTTTAAGTGGGAGAACTTGCACAAAAAATATTTTTTTGCCCCACTGTATATGCTCTGTGAAAGTGTTACATTTAACACTCCAATCGTTAAATACACCGGTGTATTTGCTGTGTGTTCTGCAGCAGGGAGTTTGTGGTCAGAGGCTTCAGCATCACCATACGTAATCTTGAGATGAGGCATCAGCATCACTGAGTGTAATCTCGATATGTCAGCCCCCCATGTTGTCCTACTATACAAAGCTGCGGTCGGATTTGCTCAGATATTGTGCTCGGCATGGGTGTGCAACTTTCTTTTTTAACCCCGAGAAACAGTTAAAGGGCCTATAAGGACAACAGAAAGCTGAGGAAATTTGGCTCTGTGCCAGCCAAAGGAAACGCACGTTATTTTCATTCATTTATATTTGTAAACTTGGTGAAGTCACTGACCTGTACTACAAGTTTAAAGACATTTTAACTGTGATTAAAAAGCTGGTAAACCCTGCCGTCTGTTTTCCTATTGGCTATCTTCATTCTCAACACTTCAAGATGAGGAACAAAGTGCATTTTACAGTGCAGTGTCCACCTGTCTTTCTCCACTAAATTATGTCACCTGACAATCTGATACTATAAAACGGTTTAACAAATGTTAACAAACTAGCACGTAACGTATCATGTGATCGATTTCCTCTTATTAGCAGCTATTCAAATAATAATAACCATAGAATCAAAAGGTAATGACTCAGTATCATGGAAGTGATCACAGTGCCGTGAAAAAGAATTTGCCCCTTTCTAATTTTCTCGACTTTTGCATATTGTTGATACTAAATGTTATCAGCTCTTCAGCCAAAACCTGATATTCCATAAAGGGAACATGAAATAACAAATAACACAACAACTACATACTTATTTCATTTATTTAATTAACAAAGTTATTCAACACCCAATGAAAAAGTAATTGCCATTCTGGTTGTGCCAGATGCAAATACTTTTTCAGGACACTGTACCTTATCACACATCAAGACACAAAAAAACGTAATCCAGTCGCTTGACTACTTGACCTATAATAACCCCATGACCTGTAGATAGAATATCATTGTTTTCTTGTAAGAAAGAAGGATGTTTTTTTTTATCAGAGAACAGACCATACTATTCGGAGATCATTATTTTACAATGCTGTGACTGTCACTGTTATTGAAAACATCTCTATCTAGCCTCTGTTTCCTTAGAGACCAAGGCTTTATCTCATTCTGGGAAAATTACGCCCCTCTCACCTTGTTCTTGCTATCTTCAAAAGCTGGTCTTTGCGCATTATCTTTCCTGATTAACTGATTATAAACTGACCTTGTTTGTAGAACTGCTGGCTTTATTAAAGTGGGAAAGGAATGACTAAGCATATCATTTATTTGCATATGCGTGGCTTTCCCCAATCTACCTCTTTGAATCATATTGGTTTTTGCTGTAAGGCCTCTTTGGATAAATACATTTTCATGCCAGAAGAACCTGCAGCTCTTGGGAACTGGAGCCTGTGGCTATTTGTACCCCTGAGGTACAAGTAGAGAATCCAACAAGCTTGCATGGTCTCACATCAGAATTAGGTGTTCTTCCATGTTACTCAAACATACAATTTTGAAGTTGTTCCAAACGTCAATTTTCGATGTGTTCGGGTTAAGTTTAGGAATTAACTCCAAAATTCTTAAGGTTAGGCATTAACTCTGAATGACTAAGGTAAGGGTTAAGGTTTGGGATAGGCTTAAAACAGAAAATATCAAAAACAACTTTCTATTGCTGGATTCGAACATACAAACTATGGAATAAGAGATGCAAGACGCCCATCCACCGTTCTCAGACATGGATGGACGTCGAATACTGACTTGTATCACGGGTGAACTGGCTGAGAATCTCTTAGGGGAAATGTGTGTGGATGGTTGAACAAAGACCTACTGTAACTTCCATTGAATAAGATCCAGGAGTCAACAAGCCTTGTTGAACAGTTTTCCATTGATATACTGTAATCTATGAAATACAGTACCAGTCAAAAGTTTGGACACACCTACTCATTCAAGGGTTTTTCTTTATTTTTTACTATTTTCTACATTTTAAAATAATAGTGAAGACATCAAAACTATGAAATAACACATATGGAATCATGTAGTAAGTGTTACACTAATCAAAATATATTTTATATTTGAGATTCTTCAAAGTAAACACTCTAGCCTTGATGACTGCTTTGCACACTCTTGGCATTCTCTCAACTAGCTTCATGAGGAAGACACCTGGAATACATTTCAATTAACACGTGTGCCTTGTCAAAAGTTAATTTGTGGAACTTCTTTCAATCAGCTGTGTTGTGACAAGGTAGCGAAGGTAGCGGTGGTATACAGATAGTCTTAACAAATAGGGCTAAGTCCATATTATGGCAAGAACAGCTCAAATAAGCAAAGAGAAATGACAGTCAATCATTACTTTAAGACATGGACAGTGCGGAAAATGTCAAGAATTTTTAAAGTTTCTTCAAGTGCAGACGCAAAAACCATCAAGCGCTATGATGAAACTGGCTCTCATGAGGACCGCCACAGGAAAGGAAGACCCAGAGTTACCTCTGCTGCAGAGGATAAGTTCATTAGAGTTAACTGCACCTCAGATTGCATCCCAAATAAATGCTTCACACATTAACAGACACATCTCAACATCAACTGTTCAGAGGAGACGTGAATCGGGCCTTCATGGTCGAATTGCTGCAAGACACCACTACTAAAGGACACCAATAAGAAGACGAGACTTCCTTGGGCCAAGAAACACGAGCAATGGACATTAGACCGGTGGATATCTGTCCTTTGGTCTGATGAGTCCAAATTTGAGATTTTTGAAGACTATCATTTGTTTTTCAACAGGACAATGACCCAACACACCTCCAGGCTGTGTCAGGGCTATTTGACCAAGGAGGAGAGAGATGGAGTGCTGCATCAGATGACCTGGCCTCCACAATCACCCAACCTCGACCCAATTGAGATGGTTTGGGATGGTTTGGACCGCAGAGTGAAAGAAAAGCAGCCAACAAGTGCTCAGCATATGTGGGAACTCCTTCAAGATGTTTGGAAATTCCAGGTGAAGCTGATTGAAAGAATGCCAAGAGTGTGCAAAGCTGTCATCAAGGTGGCTACTTTGAGGAACCTACAATCTAAAATATTTCGATTTGTTTAACACTTTTTTTGTTGCTACATGATTCCATATGTGTTATTTCAGTTTGGATGTCTTCACTGTTATTCTACAATGTAGAAAATAGTGAAAATAAAGAAAAACCCTTGAATGTGTAGGTGTGTCCAAACTTTTGACTGGTACTGGATATCTCAGATGTAAGTCAGAATAGGCTGATTGTGAAAAAATCAAAAAATCAATCATCACAGTTCACATTGGTTGAAACAGTAAACAAATAGGGTGGAACAGTATACCAAAAGACACATGCTAAAAGAAACTGTAGAAAGTTCACCTTCACAACCAGTGCTTGCTGCTGAGGCTTGATTAAATCAAATCCTAATGTATTGAGCAGCATACTAAAATATCGTATTACTAATTGCTCCAAAGAGAGCCCGTCATTAGATAAGAATATGTCATGTCTTATCAAGATGTGGGTGGATTTGATCTTCCGCTGTGTAATCGAGCAGGAGACTGCAGAGAATGTCTGACCTTTCTCACTTTTCTCTCTCTCCCCAACCCCTTCTTTCTCTCTCCCATACAATGTGTTCGGAGAGTATTCAGACCCCTTCCCTTTTTCCACATTTTGTTACATTACAGCCTTATTCTAAAATTGATTAAATATTTTTTTTCCCTCATCAATCTACACACAATACCCCATAAGGTCAAAGTGAAAACAGGCTTTTAGTCATTTTTGCAAATGAATTAAAATAAAAAACAGAAATGACCTTATTTACATAAGAATTCAGATCCTTTGCTATGAGACTCGAAATTGAGCTCAATGTGCATCCTGTTTCCATTGATCACCCTTGAGATGTTTCTACACCTTGATTCAATTGATTGGACATGATTTGGAAAGGCACACACCTCTCTGAATACAGTGCATTCAGAAAGTAAGTATTCAGACCCCTTGGCTTTCCTCCATTTTGTTATGTTACAGCCTTATTCTAAAATGGATTCATTTGTTTTTCCACTTATCAATCTACATACAATACCCGATATTGAAAAAGCAAAACAGGTTTTTATAAAAGTTTGCACATTTATTATATAAAAAACTGAAATATCACATTTACATTATTCAGTATTCAGACCCTTTACTCAGTACTTTGTTGACGCTCCATTGGCAGCGATTACGGCCTTGAGTCTCAAGGACATTCAGAGACTTGTCCTGAAGCCACTCTTTTGTTGTCTTGGCTGTGTGCTTAGGGTTGTTTTCCTGTTGGAAGGTGAACCTTCACCCCAGTCTGAGGTCCTGAGCGCTCTGGAGCAGGTTTTCATCAACGATCTCTCTGTACTTTGCTCCGTTAGTCTTTCCCAGTGCATGTCAGAGCAAAAACCAAGCCATGAGGTCAAAGGAATTGTCCATAGAGCTCCGTGACAGGATTGTGTCGAGGCACAGATCTGGGGGAGGGTATCAACAAATATCTGTAGCATTGAAGGTCCCCAAGAACACAGTGGCCTCCATTTTTCTTAAATGGAAAACGTTTGGAACCACCTAGTCTCTTCCTAGAGCTGGCCGCCCAGCCAACCTGAGCAATCGAGGGAGAAGGGCCGTGGTTAGGGAGGTGACCAAGAATCCAATGGTCGCTCTGACAGAGCTCCAGAGTTCCTCTGTTCCTAATGTTTTGTACACTAGGTGTATATCAGCTTCTCAATATATATATATTTTTCTCCTTCTCCTTTCTCTCTCTCCCCCCCGTCTCTCTCTGTCTTTCTTCCAGGCATCGGAGCTGGGCATGCTGTCCGTCTACTACACCTACATCTTCACCTCGCTGGTAAGGAGATGGGCCTGTCGCTGCTACTCGCTAATGGAAATTGATGATGTTGGTAACACTTTGCACTAATGGTCCTGTAGAGATGATTCATATCGGCCTGATTGATGACTCATTACTGGGATCCTGGAGCCCATGTTTTCCTCTTCCTCTCACCCAGTTGCTCGGATCCCCATGTATTTATGTGCCACTGGGTGCTGGGGGGCAAGAGAGGGGGGATATCATTGTGGAGGATGATGATCCACACCCTCAATTTCCTAAAGAGAGAAAGCGATCACTCAACAAAGCATCATACAGCACCATCCCCACAGGAAGAAGAGACCACTCGTTATTTATGTAATGCTCTTTCAACATTCAGTTAATCATCACCTGTCCACGCATCGTCCCCAACGTAGCAATATTCCCTCGAAATTACACACACAAGCACTGCTCGGCTGATCCTTCTCAACAAATGGCAGCTTTTGATTATGCCTATTTTCAACATGGAAAGAATACTGTTCGCTATACTTCCAAGTAATCAGTGAAGGGAGTCAGATCACTTTATTCTGCTCCCACATAGAGGAGTGTATTGGAGGGTCAATCTTTGACAGGTAGCGTGAGTCCCCAAGACTCATTCCTTTCATGTTGGCGGTGGGGTGAATGGGTGAGGGGGAGATGCCCCCCTTAGCAATGCCTACCATGCTGCATGAAAAAGCATTCCCCACTCTCTTGAGCACTATGTTTTGACATTACCACAGTGCTTAAGTACCTTTTTTAAAAATGTGCTTTTAAAATATATGGTGGCTGGCCCAAAACAGAAAATGTTCAAACATTTTGCAACGGAAAATTAAAATGAGCGTGTCTTATTGGAAAATGGTGCTTCCGAGTGGCACTGCGGTCTAAGGCACTGCATCTCAATGATAGAGGCGTCACTACAGACACCCTGGTTCTGTAGTGTATCACAACCGGCCGTGATTGGGAGTCCCACAGGGCGGCGCACAATTGGCCCAGCATTGTTTGGGTTTGGCTGGTGTAGGCTGTCCTTGTAAATAAGAACTTGTTCTTAACTGACTTGCCTAGTTAAATAAAGGTTACATGTAAACAAATATATAATAATTTAATTGAACACGTCCAGGTTAGTCCTTCCCTATTTCAGTCCGTTTTCTTCCAGTTGGTTCCTAATGAACACAACCCTGATGTGTAACGTAGGTGTCAGTGCTGGTGCCCGTGATGGCAGGCAGAATGGCTGTGGGGCACTGTAAGAAATTAAATCCCATGTCCCAGATAGTGCAGCAGCCCAATTTGTGCGTCGGCTGGGGGAATAGACATTTGTCATTTGTCACTAGCTTAGATGGTGATAGGACAATTTTGTGATCAGCCGCTCCAGAGGATGAGAGATAGTCACTCCTCACATCCTCTGTTTTATATCTTTCTATATATCATCTCTCTCTAGCTCTGTCTGTCTCTCTCTATCTGTCTGTCTCTGTCTCACCATCACATCCCTGACTGTCACCTCCACCTGCAATGAGCTGTCTGGGAAGTTGGAACGTATTCAAATTGATATGTGTGGTAGCTAATCCAGAGATCTTGACAGATACAGTGGGTCTCATTTGGATGTGAATTGTTTTGAATTCATTAAGATTAACCAAGGTATTCAAAAAGTACCATCCTGGAATGCAGTCATTCAAATTTGAACTTGAACCATAATCCACACTTCAGATGTTTTTTTGACTCAGTAACAATCGGACTACAATTGTCATAATGCTTTGAAACATAGTTAACATTTACTCCTAATTAAAAAGTAATATTGTACTGAAAATAGCACAATGAGCAATGTGTGTCTGAGCAGTCTGATATACAGTACCAGTCCAAAGTTTGGACACACTTACTCATTCAAGGGTTTTTCTTAATTTTGACAATTTACTACAATGTAGAATAGTAGTGAAGACATCAGAACTATGAAATAACACATATGGATTCATATAGTAACCATAAAAGTGTTAAACAAATCAAAATATATTTGATGTTTGAGATTCTTCAAAGCAGCCACCCTTTGCCTTGGTGAGTTTTGCACACTTGGCATTCTCTCAACCAGCTTCACCTGTAATGCTTTTCCAACTGTCTTGAAAGAGTTCCCACCTATGCTGAGCACTTGTTGGCTGCTTTTCATAGTTTTGATGTCTTCACTATTATTCTACAATGTAGAAAATAGTAAAAATAAAGAAAAACCGTGGAATGAGTAGGTGTGTCCAAACTTTTTACTGGTACTGTATATACAGTTGAAGTCGGAAGTTTACATAAACGAGTTTTAACGACTCCAACCGAAGTGTTTCAACCACTCCACAAATTTCTTGTTAACAAACTATAGTTTTGGCAAGTCGGTTAGGACATCTACTTTGTGCATGACACAAGTAATTTTTCCAACAATTGTTTACAGACAGATTATTTCACTTATAATTCACTGTATCACAATTCCAGTGGGTCAGAAGTTTACATACTGTCACGGGCGTCCTCCTCTTCATCTGAAGAGGAGAGGCGAGAAGGATCGGAGGACCAAAATGCGGCGTGGTATGTGTTCATCTTGAATTTTAATAAAGAAAACACTGAACACTGAAACACACTATACAAAAACAATAAAAGAAATAACGACCGTGAAGCTAATGAGAACTGTGCTGACACAAGCAATCAACATAGACAATCACCCACAAACAAACAGTGCAACCCAGGCTACCTAAGTATGATTCTCAATCAGAGACAACTAATGACACCTGCCTCTGATTGAGAACCATACTAGGCCGAAACATACAAATCCCCAAATCATAGAAAAACAAACATAGACTGCCCACCCCAACTCACGCCCTGACCATACTAAATAAATACAAAACAAAGGAAGTAAAGGTCAGAACGTGACACATACACTAAGTTGACTGTGCTTTAGAAGCTTCTGATAGGCTAATTGACCTTGTTTGAGTCAATTGGAGGTGTACCTGTGGATGTATTTCAAGGCCTACCTTCAAACTCAGTGCCTCTTTGCTTGACATCATGGGAAACTCAAAAGAAACTAAATAAAAATTGTAAACCTCCACAAGTCTGGTTTATCTTTGGGAGCAATTTACAAACGCTTGAAGGTACCATGCTCATCTGTACAAACAATAGTACACAAGTATAAACACCATGGGACCATGCAGCCGTCATACTGCTCAGGAAGGAGACGCGTTCTGTCTCCTAGAGATTAACTTACTCTGGAGCGAAAAGTGCAAATCAATCCCAGAACAACAGCAAAGGACCTTGTGAGGATGCTGGAGGAAACAGGTATAAAAGTATCTATATCCACAGCAAAACGAGTCCTATATCGACAGAGACTGTAACGTTCTTTGCTTCACGGAAACGTGGCTTACTGGAGAGACGCTATCCGAAGCGGTGCAGCCAACAGGTTTCTCCACGCATCGCGCAGACAGGAAAAAACATCTTTCTGGTAAAAAGAGGGGCGGGGGCGTATGCCTTATGACTAACGTGACATGGTGTGATGAAAGAAACATACAGGAACTCAAATCCTTCTGTTCACCTGATTTAGAATTCCTCACAATCAAATGTAGACCGCATTATCTACCAAGAGAATTCTCTTCGATTATAATCACATCGATTATATATCCCCCCCCAAGCAGACACATCGTTGGCTCTGAATGAACTTTATTTGACTCTTTGCAAACTGGAAACCATTTATCCGGAGGCTGCATTCATTGTAGCTGGGGATTTTAACAAGGCTAATCTGAAAACAAGACTCCCCAAATTTTATCAGCATATCGATTGCGCAACCAGGGGTGGAAAGACCTTGGATCATTGTTACTCTAACTTCCGCGACGCATATAAGGTCCTGCCCCGCCCCCCTTTCGGAAAAGCTGACCACGACTCCATTTTGTTGATCCCTGCCTACAGACAGAAACTAAAACAAGAGGCTCCCACGCTGAGGTCTGTCCAACGCTGGTCCGACCAAGCTGACTCCACACTCCAAGACTGCTTCCATCACGTGGACTGGGACATGTTTCGTATTGCGTCAGACAACAACATTGACGAATACGCTGATTCGGTGTGCGAGTTCATTAGAACGTGCGTTGAAGATGTCGTTCCCATAGCAACGATTAAAACATTCCCTAAACAGAAACCGTGGATTGATGGCAGCATTCGTGTGAAACTGAAAGCGCGAACCACTGCTTTTAATCAGGGCAAGGTGTCTGGTAACATGACCGAATACAAACAGTGCAGCTATTCCCTCCGCAAGGCTATCAAACAAGCTAAGCGTCAGTACAGAGACAAAGTAGAATCTCAATTCAACGGCTCAGACACAAGAGGCATGTGGCAGGGTCTACAGTCAATCACGGACTACAGGAAGAAATCCAGCCCAGTCACGGACCAGGATGTCCTGCTCCCAGGCAGACTAAATAACTTTTTTGCCCGCTTTGAGGACAATACAGTGCCACTGACACGGCCTGCAACGAAAACTTGCGGTCTCTCCTTCACTGCAGCCGAGGTGAGTAAGACATTTAAACGTGTTAACCCTCGCAAGGCTGCAGGCCCAGACGGCATCCCCAGCCGCGCCCTCAGAGCATGCGCAGACCAGCTGGCCGGTGTGTTTACGGACATATTCAATCAATCCCTATACCAGTCTGCTGTTCCCACATGCTTCAAGAGGGCCACCATTGTTCCTGTTCCCAAGAAAGCTAAGGTAACTGAGCTAAACGACTACCGCCCCGTAGCACTCACTTCCGTCATCATGAAGTGCTTTGAGAGACTAGTCAAGGACCATATCACCTCCACCCTACCTGACACCCTAGACCCACTCCAATTTGCTTACCGCCCAAATAGGTCCACAGACGATGCAATCTCAACCACACTGCACACTGCCCTAACCCATCTGGACAAGAGGAATACCTATGTGAGAATGCTGTTCATTGACTACAGCTCGGCATTCAACACCATAGTACCCTCCAAGCTCGTCATCAAGCTCGAGACCCTGGGTCTCGACCCCGCCCTGTGCAACTGGGTACTGGACTTCCTGACGGGCCGCCCCCAGGTGGTGAGGGTAGGCAACAACATCTCCTCCCCGCTGATCCTCAACACTGGGGCCCCACAAGGGTGCGTTCTGAGCCCTCTCCTGTACTCCCTGTTCACCCACGACTGCGTGGCCACGCACGCCCCCAACTCAATCATCAAGTTTGCGGACAACACAACAGTGGTAGGCTTGATTACCAACAACGACGAGACGGCCTACAGGGAGGAGGTGAGGGCCCTCGGAGTGTGGTGTCAGGAAAATAACCTCACACTCAACGTCAACAAAACTAAGGAGATGATTGTGGACTTCAGGAAACAGCAGAGGGAACACCCCCCTATCCACATCGATGGAACAGTAGTGGAGAGGGTAGCAAGTTTTAAGTTCCTCGGCATACACATCACAGACAAACTGAATTGGTCCACTCACACAGACAGCATTGTGAAGAAGGCGCAGCAGCGCCTCTTCAACCTCAGGAGGCTGAAGAAATTCGGCTTGTCACCAAAAGCACTCACAAACTTCTACAGATGCACAATCGAGAGCATCCTGGCGGGCTGTATCACCGCCTGGTACGGCAACTGCTCCGCCCTCAACCGTAAGGCTCTCCAGAGGGTAGTGAGGTCTGCACAACGCATCACCGGGGGCAAACTACCTGCCCTCCAGGACACCTACACCACCCGATGTCACAGGAAGGCCATAAAGATCATCAAGGACATCAACCACCCGAGCCACTGCCTGTTCACCCCGCTATCATCCAGAAGGCGAGGTCAGTACAGGTGCATCAAAGCTGGGACCGAGAGACTGAAAAACAGCTTCTATCTCAAGGCTATCAGACTGTTAAACAGCCACCACTAACATTGAGTGGCTGCTGCCAACACACTGACACTGACTCAACTCCAGCCACTTTAATAATGGGAATTGATGGGAAATGATGTAAATATATCACTAGCCACTTTAAACAATGCTACCTTATATAATGTTACTTACCCTACATTATTCATCTCATAGGCATACGTATATACTGTACTCTATATCATCGACTGTATCCTTATGTAATACATGTATCACTAGCCACTTTAACTATGCCACTTTGTTTACATACTCATCTCATATGTATATACTGTACTCGATACAATCTACTGTATATGCCTATGCTGCTCTGTACCATCACTCATTCATATATCCTTATGTACATATTCTTTATCCCCTCACACTGTGTACAAGACAGTAGTTTTGGAATTGTTAGTTAGATTACTTGTTGGTTATTACTGCATTGTCGGAACTAGAAGCACAAGCATTTCGCTACACTCGCATTAACATCTGCTAACCATGTGTATGTGACAAATAAAATTTGATTTGATTTGATAACTTGAAAGGACGCTCAGCAAGGAAGAAGCCACTGCTCCAAACCGCCATAAAAAAGCCAGACTACGGTTTGCAACTGCACATGGGGACAAAGATCATACTTTTTGGAGAAATGTCCTCTGATCTGATGAAACAAAAATAGATCTGTTAGATCTGTTTTAATGGTCTGTTTTTATGTTTGGAGGAAAAAGGGGGATGCTTGCAAGCCGAAGAACACCATCCCAACCCTGAAGCACAGGGGTGGCAGCATCATGTTGTGGGGGTGCTTTGCTGCAGGAGGGACTGGTGCACTTCACAATATAGATGAAATCATGAGGATGGAAAATTATGTGGATATATTGAAGCAACATCTCAAGACATCAACTTGGTCGCAAATGTGTCTTCCAAATGGACAATGAACCCAAGCATACTTCCAAAGTTGTGGCAAAATGGCTTAAGGACAACAAAGTCAAGGTATTGGAGTGGCCATCACAAAGCCCTGACCTCAATCCTTTAGATCATTTGTGGGCAGAACTGAAAAAACGTGTGTGAGCAAGGAGGCCTACTAACCAGACTCAGTTACACCAGCTCTGTCAGGAGGAATGGGCCAAAATTCACCCAACTTATTGTGGGAAGCTTGTGGAAGGCTATCCAAAACGTTTGACCCAAGTTAAACAGTTTAAAGGCAATGCTACCAAGTACTAATTGAGTGTATGTAAACCTCTGACCCACTGGGAATGTGATGAAATAAATCAAATCTGAAATAAATCATTCTCTTCTCTATTATTCTGACATTTCACATTCCATTTGTTTGTCAGTTAGAATGTGTTTTTGTTGACATTATGAATCCAAATGCCAATGTGAGGTGGCAGGGAATCAACAACCAATATATTGCACAATTCAAAAGATTATAAGGAATTTTCCTTCTAAGAAGTCATTTTCATTCACCTCGGTTTTAATGGTACGAGCAACCATGCCGAACACGAATCAACCATCCACTTTGCTACACAGCCAACACATTCGACCAATGATCATTGTCATCCACCTGCTCATTCATAATCTTAAGAAGGATCATGCAGAACATTTATGTATGTAACACAGTAGGCTTGTAACACTGAAATCAGTCCCCCTCCCATTAGCCTGTGTATTCCCATCAGGTGTCACATCTCCCCCTGCTTTACCCAGTATGCTCCGCTCTTTCTCTGACATCACCAGCCGGAGCGCTAGCCCTTTGACACACACTGTGAGAAATGACCTGACACTCCATTTGTGTGCCTAATTTGTTTCCTCAAATCATCTCAAGATATGGGGGTACTCAGCAAATGACTTCTAATACCGGATTCTGGTGTCGCTTTTCAGGGATTCAAGGCATAATATTTATCTGATGTTTGTTTTGCTTTGTTGGTCTAGGGTTGTATGTTTCCTAAGTGCAGTCATTCAAAGATGCGATGCTGGCTGATTGATTAAGGAGTGCGCCGGGAGGAAATTGCAGCAGACGTTCCGATTCTTCTTACTGTCTCTGTCTGCCACGGCCATGTTGTTTTAGAGGATTACAGACAGACGGGCTCCTCAGAGGACAATGGAACAGAACTTACAACCCATTGATAGAAACCCAAATGAGCAGCATCGTCTTGTCCAACATCATAGTTGCCTGTATCTTTGGGTGTGTGTGGGTGGTGTTTGTGTACAAGTTAAGTGCCTCAAATCCCCAACATTTTGCAAATTAACTCAACAGCCTTATTTTCGTGTGTGCGCGTCTGTCGGCGTGAGTGAGCGTGTGTGCATGTGTGTGTGTGCGTGTGTGTGTGTGTGTGTGTGTGTGTGTGTGTGTGTGTGTGTGTGTGTGCGCACATATGTGACTTGTGGACTTTGGCAGGGTCATTGAAACCGAGGATCATTGAGTGGAAGTGCTGTGAGTAGCACCTAATACTGTGGAAATGAAAAAGGGCAGCTGAAACTGTGGGAGAGGGATTCATGTCCACTCAAATAACATCAACTTGAGTTTCCTACATTGGCTCTCCACATTTTCCTCCATGGGGGTCCCGTATTGAGAGAGGCTTAGGGAAGGTTATAGGAAAGGAGCCATGGAGAAGGTTTATCCAGTGGAATCCGTTCAGCCAGTAGACATGATTCTCGCATGAACGCACACACACACACACACACACACACACACACACACACACACACACACACACACACACACACTTTTACCATCCCCCCCTCGTTCTCTTATAGCAACTCCTTGGTGTTTCTAATGTTTTGTACACTCAGTGTGTGTGTCACTTAAAGACAGGCCAGTCGATGAGTTATTACTGTCCCCGGGGCCAGGGAGATGGATGAGGGAGAATGACCATCAATGAGAAATCATTACGGGTAATGCGCTTGGATGTATGCCGCCCAGGGGAGAGCGATGAATTCTTTCACTGTGAATTCCTTCATTAACACATCAGCCCAGATAGCCAGCTTATTATGAGACGGACCATGTGTTCCCTCGCAACATTAATTTACCTTTCCTGCCTCCGAAGGACAGGGGCCACGCCGTCCGGAAAATAATGAATAATCAAGAAACAATCACTTCAGTTAATGATGCAGTCGGAATTAGTCTGGCAAGGTAGTGGAGAAAGGAGTTGCAAACAGGCTGCGTTAATGAGCACCTATCTGTGCGGTTTGCGGTTTTACGAGCCTTTGCAGTGGTGTTGTCTACTTAGCGTCAGCCGACAACAGTTTGAGCCTGAATGTAAACTCGGCACTGTCATTCAAAGTGAAAAGTTATTCAAATACATGTTTGATTTTGAAGTAAGTGGCTTTGAGCGGCTGTCCAGGAGGAGAGCCACAGCATTTTGGGCAGCGCTCCCCTCGCACGTTTCTTCATAGCCTATACGATGGCAGACCTGATTTCCTCACCTATATGCAGAGAGAATCGTCCATATTCACTTGGAAAACCCTCCCCTCTTCCCTGCCCTCCCCCATTTGGTGTGTGGGTCTATATCCGTGTGCATGAGTGTGTGCATCAGAGTGACTTGTGCCCTCCAATTCAAACTACTCGCCAAGATGAAATAAGTCACGTCAGGTTATGCACAGCGCCTCGTCTTCCGTCAGCAAGATGCCTAATGTCATTTGAAGGTTTAGGTGAGCAGAAGATCTCGTCACTTTGAAGCCTCAGCGCGCATGGCTTGGTTATCATATATTAAGCCCGTCGCCTAGCGGGGGCCATTTTCCTCCTGTTTGTTTTGTTCTTCATGCTTTATTTCCTCTCCACACACCCATGATCTCTCTTGTCAAAGCTGTTATTTTCATGCATCCATGCTTGAGGAAGAGCTGACGGTGTCTCTTGCTGTCACACACACATATGCACACATGCACACCCAAACACACAGAGGAGAGGGATAGCAGGGTGGCCTTGCCGCCTGCTTATCTACCACTGCCGGGAAGAAGGCTATATACTGTATAACAGCCAGTGGCATAGTGCCGTGACACAACACGTGCACATGCAGGCACACAAACCTCTCTCTCTCTCTCACACACACACACACACACACACACACACACACACACACCTGCGTTTTTGGGGGCTTGCTGGGAACCTTTGTGCACTGAGCAATGGTTGGTTTTAACTTCTGAAGCATTGCTGATGAGTTCCTTTAAAGAGCAACTTGAAAAGGGCCCATATGCAATAGGTATGAGTTAGAATAAAAATCAATAGAATGTGTAAATAGGTGTAAATAGGATCACTTTCGTCATAAATTAAGTCTCATCCAAAACAGAGATTTGCAAGATGATTGGAAAAAAATGGTATGTCACAGAATGAAGGGTACCTTGAATTTTTATTGGGTTGGGTTTATTTTAATCCTGCCTACATGCCTACAGCTGGCAGCAACCAAGTAATCATAAATTCGAAGCACAACTGCATGCGACTGATCGTAATGCCCATGGTCAATTTGGTTTGACATTCGATATTCCTATGGGGCTAGTTAGGGACCATCAGAAAATTACACAATGTACTATAAATTGTAGAAATGAATTTACAAATATTAAAATAATTTAATGAGACAACTAAAATATAGTCCCATTTACATTGTGTAGTGTAATGATGGTCTCTAACTAGCCCCAGAGATGGTCTATCCAATGTCAAATCAATTTTGCCACAGTCGCACACCAGCCGGCTGAAGCGAATTGGCAAAAGATTTTGGCTAGCTAGCCTAGGCAACTTCAAGGCAAGACCTGGTTAGACTGTATCAATTTATCTATAAAGGTGAGTGACTAGCTGTGTACTGTTTTGGCAAAGTGAATGTACAGATGCTTGCCACGTGCGAACACACGCACAGAAGAGAGACCCCCCCCCCCCCCCCCCCCGCCCCCCCACCCCCAAGACAACTCTCATTTGGCTTTAGTCATGGCTGCTGCGTTTCTTAATGACCAAGCCGAAAAATGAGGCCAGTTCAGCCCCCCTTTAATAGGTAATCCCCATTATGTGTTTGGCATTAAAAGTTTCCCCGCGTTTCTTCTGTGCCTTCTTGGGACTTGGCTTCGACATGCTTCCTGATTTGTATTATTTTTGTGAACAGTCAGTGTCATCTCTGCAGTATGATTGGTTGAAGTTTGTGTTGAAATATGCCAATATAGTCCAGTTGAAATTTGTATTTTTATCTCTCGCTCTCTCTCTCTCTCTCTCTCTCACACAAACACTCTCCTGATCTTTCACACATACACTCTCCTTATCTTCCCCTCTAACTCACACACTCGCATAGTTAGTACAAATACAGTGTACAGAGACAATTCACATGTGTATCAGCTTGCTGGTCTTTGAAAACTATACTGTCCATAGCGGTTACAGGAAGTAGCACTGATCATTGCAATATGACCAACATGATATCAAAATATTGAATAAAACCGGTTCAACATACATTGCGCTGCATATTCAAGTGTTACTCATCCCGTCTATTTGAATGTTATTGTGTTTGCTCACAGCACAGTGTTTGCGAGGGGAAAATGTCACCCTTAGAGCAATTCTCTAACACCAGCTTGACTGAACGGTGGATTACAAAAAAAAACACACAACACCACATGTATCTGTTGTCTCTATGACTACATGCCATTCACGACTCCCAAACCTTGCCATTCAAAATGCTTTAAAAGTCATTCCACTGTGACACCCAAAATTATTTGGGATTTAATTAATTCCTGACAAACAGCTTATGTAAAGTTCATATTTCTGTGTTTAGACACAGAGTTTGAGAATCAGCCAACTGAGTAATAGAAAAGTTAAAAGGCTACATGGAAAGGTGACAACAGAGAGAGGGGCCTCTCGTCAGAATATAAAGTATGTCATTATTTTGTCATATGCTAATGCTGGCATGATGTGTTCACTTAAGCATTGCTTCCTTGTACTCGAGGGGGAAGATTACTCTGCATTGTTGTCAGTGCAGATAAAATCCAGCCGGGGGGGAAAATGCATTTATGTGGCAATGTGACAGAGATACAAATGTTTTTCTTAAATCGAGACAAACCATTTAGCACCTAACTTTACTGCTTCCCTTAAACTTGTAGGTTTATGTCTGAAGTCGGCAAGATTATTGATTACTGAGTGCCACCCCTCATTGCAGCTCTCTTTCTCTCTCCCTGTGCCAATGTCTTCATGGCTCAGTGTTGACAATTGCATTGCCTGCTATAGCATCCCATTCCTCCCCGTCAGAGGCATTTCCTTTATGCCCTTAACATACAGTTATGTTCTCTTATGACCGTAATTCTCCATACACACTATAACGCCTGTAAATGCCCCAGAGCAGGGATGGGCAACTCCAGTCCTCGGGGGCCTGTTTGGTGTCACACTTTTGCTCCATCTGACTCCAATAATCAACTAATCATAATCTTCAGTTTAAAATGCCATTCGTTTTAATCAGCTGTGTTTGCTAGGGATGGGGGGGAAAGTGTGACACCAGTCCGTCCCCCGAGAGTGCGCGTCCGTGCGTGTGCCTGCAAGAGTGTGCATTCACTTATCCAAATGGTGTGTGTGTCTGTGCGTGTGCGTGGGTGGGTAAAGTGCGTGCGTGTGTGTGTATTCACTTATCCAAATGAGCTTGTTAATTAGTATTGAAAACTGTGGAAAAGCTGGAAGCTTTTACTTCTTACTGTTCTTTTACTTTGTAAATCAGAAACCCTCTAAATCAGCGGCGGGCCATTGTGGCGTGACCCTCCTTCCCACATGTCATTCTCTTTCAAATGGAGTCTCTCCATTAAATGGTCTCTTATGCCAAGAGCTAGCTACGCTTTTGTGTTATCGCTCCTTCAGCTTTTACTCCAGAACCATTAGCGATGTTTACACTTGCATCGCCAACCCCGTGGCTACTTGGCTTACATGAATTGGCATAATGGAGCTCTCATTTTGACATGTTACTGTATTGTAATTATCACTCGCCTCTGCCAAGGTGAACAATCTGGTCGATAAATAATTATCTTAACTGACAATAGAGATAAAGGTACTGGCAGTGTGACCTTGTCGAGGTCTGTGTTGGATCTATCTCAAATCAAACGGTGTGTGTGTTTGTGTTGTCTGTGGGGGGGGAGAGCAGAAGACTAATTTCCGCTTGATCCAATGGACAAATAAAGTTGTGTTGTATCAGTTTCATCTGAAACTGTTGAATACCTGGCATCATCAGCAGCAGCCATTTCCTTGGACAAGGTGAAATAACCTCCTCTCCTCGGTATTCATCAGCCTGTCTTGTCCATACCGTAGGTGACAAAGTGCTGCAGGTTCGGTCCAGAGTATCAGGGGAGTCACTTGGCCTCCAGAGATCGATAGCAAGCGCTCAGGGCTCACTAAAATGAGTGTTTAGCTCCTCTCTCATTTCCATCGGCTCTGTGAGATTATCCCCGCTGTCTTGTCTCGTCTGAGTCCAACTCACATGCTGTGAGGCTCATCTCTCACATACCACCAGACGAGACGACCTTAAGGAATCTTTGGCATGAACCCAGTGCCGCAAAAGTACAAGATTTGTCATCCATATTTCAGTGTTTTTTTATCTCGCCGCAAATTGTCTCTGTGTTTAGGATTCCTTACCTCGGAGCTCTTCATACAGAGAACAGCATTAATTTGTAATTGGAGTGGAATAGTTCCTTTTTTATAGTATTTCTCGCTCTGGTTTTTTGTTTCTTTTTGCCTTGTTCCACCGGTATTGGAGACAGGATGGAGATAGTGTAAAAAAATTGCAGTTCATATTTTCAGCATACTGTATGCTGTACTCCGCAAAATTCATGGCGATTGCGGCCTTGTCCACTTCTAGATTTTTCAGGAGATCATGTCTCTTCCGCCTTACAAATGGGCTATTATTGTTGCAGGCTCCGCCATAATTCTCTGAATAATGGATCCGAAAGCGGTCATTTATATAATTAACACTCAGCAGAAAAGTCTACTTGTTTTTGATATATGCCCCTATTAAACAATTGCAAATAAAGGTAATACATCAACTCCCACTGTGCTGCGCTGAGGTGTACAGTAATAGAAGCATTGCATGCATTATTGCCGTCATCTCCTATGAACCCACAGGAATATGATACTGTATTACTCTCATAGCTCACGTCCCAAATAGCACCCTATCCCCTTAATAGTACACATCGTTTGACCATGGGGCACATAGGGAATAGGGTGTCATTTGGGACTGATCCATAGATACCAATTTTTACTGTTGACTAAGACAGAGGAAATGAAATTCCAGGATTACCTCCGTATATAATGAGTGTGAGAGCTGTGCTGATATGTAGGGACGCTCCTTACTCCCCAGTCTTTGTAATTAAGAGGCAGCAGGACGCTTTGGAGCCACTGACTGAATTTACATGGCAATTGATATGAGCATGAAATGACTTATTGCCCAAAACACTTGCGTGAACATTCCAGCTATTAGTGTAATCACTATGCCACTAGAATTGGATTTCATTATTGCACACAGACAGAGCTGCCTGGGATGAGAAGGCATTATCGTCGTCTTCCACCGTACAAAAGGATATAATTAATTGATATTGTATCATTGGGAAAATGAATATGCCAATTTAAAGATATGATACAATATCAGGAGGCACTGGAGCCCTTGGTATTGCGCTCCAGTGGTGTCTTTGGATTGATTAGGCATAGGATGGATGTCTCTTTCCCGTTTTGCTCATCAGACATTCTTCTCATCCAGAAACCTGGAGGATGTTCCATGAGGGACCATCGTCATCACCATCAGCATCCTCAAGCTCCAGATCTGATTACCATCAACTTCCTCCAGTAGCTTCGATCACCAGCAACGTTTGCCGTTTTAAGTGGTTGAAGCCACTTGTTTTCCTTCCCATGCAGTGCGCTTTCTGTTGTACAGGAACACCTATGTGAGAATGTTGTTCATTGACTACAGCTCAGTGTTCCACACCATAGTGCCCACAAAGCTCATCACTAAGCTAAGGATCCTGGGACTAAACACCTCCCTCTGCAACTGGATCCTGGACTTCCTGACGGGACGCACCCAGGTGGTAAGGGTAGGCAACAACATATCTGCCATGCTGATCCTCAACACTGGGGCCCCTCAGGGGTGCATGCTTAGTCCCCTCCTGTGTGGCCAAGCACAACTCCAACACCTTCATTTAGTTTGCTGACGACAACAGTGGTAGGCCTGATCACCGACAACGATGAGACAGCCTATAGAGAGGATGTCAGAGACCTGGCAGTGTGGTGCCAGGACAACAAGACAAAGAAGTTGATCGTGGACTATAGGAAAAGGAGGGCCAAATAGGCCCACATTAACATCGACAGGGCTGAAGTGGAACGGGTTGAGAGTTTCAAGTTCCTTGGTGTCCACATCACAAACAAATGATCATGGTCCAAACAAAGACCGTTGTGAAGAGGGCACGACAACACCTTTGTGGCATGGGTCCCCAGATCCTCAAAAAGTTCTACAGCTACACCATCGAGCACATCCTGACTGGTTGCATCACCGCCTGGTATGGCAACTGTTCGGCAACTGACCGTAAGGCACTACAGAGGGTAGTGCTTACAGCCCAGTACATCACTGGGACCAAGCTTCCTGACATCCAGGACCTATATTCTAGGCGGTGTCAGAGGAAGGCCCCAAAAAATGTCAAAGACTCCAGTGACCCAAGTAATAGACTCTTCTCTCTTCTACCGCACAGCAAAAGGTACCGGAGCGCCAAGTCTAGGACCCAAAGGTTCCTTAACAGCTTCTAACCTCAAGCCATAAGACTGCTGAACAATTAATCAAATGGCCACCCGGACTGTTTATATTGACCCCCCCCCCCTCCCCCCGCCCTCCACCTTTCTATGTAGCCTTCTTATTTGTTATTGTTATTTAATTTTCTTGTGTTACTTTTTTATTTTTTTATTTGATGTACAGTTTCAGAAGTCCCTGATGGAATGCCTCAACATGCAGCTACATAACATGCAGCTACAACACCAATAAGGCTTTTTTAAGTGTTTTGGCACTCAAGGACAATATCTACTCTACAAACATAACCCTGTTATAACTCCCTTGTTCAGTAGGCTACTACAACATTTCACTGCTCTCCTCCACTTGATATTACACTTAACACAACATTTCAGCGACATTTCTCAAAATGTAAATAAGCTGTGACCTTTCTTTCATTTTGAATGTCACTGAAGGTAAAAGATTATGAGGTTATTTTGGTGTCAGTCAGTTATCATGTACCTGTAGCAGATGCGTATTTAAATGCTTAGAGTAAATTCCTCTTTAGTCAAATGTCTCTGACATTTATTAACTTCTTGGCGCACCCATCCCGTTAGCGGGATCATTTTCGTCAACATCTGCTGAATTGCAGAGCGCCAAATTCAAATTAAATTACTTTTTTTTTTACATTTTCATGAAATCACAAGTGCAATATAGAAAAACACAGCTTAGCTTGTTGTTTATCCACAAGGCGTGTCAGATTTCAAAAAAGCTTTACAGCAAAAGCTATCCAAGCGTTTATGTTAGGACATCTCTCTAAGCAGACAAAATATTACAAATAGCTAGCAGCAAAGTAGATTGGTCACGAAAGTCAGAAAAGCAATATAATGAATCGTTTACCTTTGATCTTCGGATGTTTGCACTCACGAGACTCCCAGTTACCCATTAAATATTCATTTTGTTCGATAAAGATGATTTTTATATCCAAAATACCTCCATTTGGTTGGCGCGTTTTGTTCAGAAATCCACAGGCTCGAGCGGTCACGATGGGGCAGACAAAAATTCCAAATAGTATCCATAAAGTTCGTAGAAACATGTCAAACGTTTTTTATAATCAATCCTCAGGTTGTTTTTACAATAAATAATCGATAATGTTTCAACCGGACCGTAGCCTTTTCAATAGGAGAGAGAGAGAAAATGTCTGCTTCATGCTGTTGCGCATGCAAAACTGCTGGCACCCAGCCATCCACTGACGCGATGTTATCGTACTCGCTCATTTTTCAGAATAAAAGCCTGAAACTATGTCTAAAGACTGTTCACACCATGTGGAAGCCATAGAGAAAGGAATCTGGTTTATATCCCTTTAAATGGAGGGAAGGCATGCAATGGAACAGAGAGGTTCCAGGAAAAATAGCACTTCCTGGTTGAATTTTCCTCCGGTTTTTGCCTGCAATATCAGTTCTGTTATACTCACAGACAATATTTGGAAAGTTTTGGAAACTTTAGAGTGTTTTCTATCCTAATCTGACAATGATATGCATCTTCTAGATTCTGGGCCTGAGAAATAGGCAGTTTCATTTGGGTACATTTTTCATCCAAACATCAAACTACTGCCCCCTACACTCAAGAGGTTAAAGCAGCCTTACAACCAATGCATGTCCACCTTTGATCATGGTAGGCATTCGCAGCTGTACAGCTTGTTAATGTTGACATGGTTTTCTTTCGAATGTTAACATGCTGGTTTTCAAAAAAAATTGTGCTAGCTTCTTACTCTGCTTAAGCTTCTTGACATTGAGCTGTACGGCTAATGCTAACATCCTTTTTTATGTTAACTTCTTGACATTGCTGCTGTTATACAATTACCCTCTCAATATGTACAGTTTGTAGAACACAATCCTATGTGCACGCTGAAGTGTAGTCTAATTCTAGCTTGGAGTATGCTTGGATGCTCCTGGAGCTTAGATTATGCAAACTCACTATAATCTTGGCACTTCCATCCTATTTGAGAAAACTAGATCAATGGAAACAGGGACAAGTCTGAGTTTCCTTCAAAATAAGGTTAGATTTTGTGTGTTTGCATAGCTTACCAAATACAGTATGTCACACAAAGGGTCCTTATTAATGGAAGATTACCTGACAGGCATTGAAATTGTGTTAGATTCTATATATTTACAAAAATATGTGTTCCTTAGCAAGTTTGCTCAGCATTACAAAACAAATAGTTTTTGATAGATAGCAGGAGAAGGAGTCTAGCTGTGTGGCCCCTGTTGGTGGGACCCAAGCAGCAGTGTGACAGTGTGTGTTGTCCCTGACAGTGCACAACAGTAAGGTAACAGCCAGGTCTCTGGGGAGCTCATTATTCAGCTCTCAGCTTGGATACACCACAACAAACTGAATGTGTGTAGGCATGTGCCTGCCTGTCTGCGGCGTGCATGCATTTGTCTGCACGTATGTGTGTGTCTGTTAGTTTGCCTGTGTTATTAAGAGAGTCCAAGAGGTGCCAGCAGGTGAACAGCGGGTTGGCTCAGCTCCTCGTTTCTGATTGATCTCCAGGTGACAGGCTGTGTCGGGGGCCCATCGCCAGCCAGTCAGAACCTCACCCAGCACCCCTCACTGGCTGCCAAGGCCCGACGCGGGGCAGCTGGAGGCCACCGGGGCCAGCCTCTGTCTTTATGCTGCTCTTTATGCAAGCAGGGATGTGTGTACGATTGTGTGTGTGACTGTGAGGGGGTCGGAGGGGGTTGCGGGTCAGGTAAGGAAAGGTGGGTGGTTGGGTGGGGTTTGTGTGTGCGCGCATGTACACGTGTGTACAGTGCCTTCAGAAAACTCTGTCAAGTTTGTTGTTGATCATTGCTAGACAGCCATTTTTAAGTCTTGCCGTAACTACGAGACTCAGGAACATTCAATGTCATCTTGGTAAGCCACTCCAGTGTATATTTGGCCTTGTTTTTAGGTTATTGTCTGGCTGAAAGGTGAATTTGTCTCCCAGTGTCTGTTGGAAAGCATACTGAACCATGTTTTGCTCTAGGATTTTGCCTGTCCTCAGATCTATTCCATTTATTTTTATCCCAAAGAAAACTCCCTAGTTTGATGACAAACATACCCATAACATGATGCAGCCAGCAATATGCTTGAAAATATGAAGAGTGATGTGTTGTGTTGGATTTTTTTTATTTTATTTAGTGCCCTATGGCAAACAGGATGCATGTTTTGGAATATTTATATTCTGTACAAGCTAATTCTATCTTGGAGTATGCTTGTAGTATCTACAATGTTGTTGATCCATTTTATCCTATCACAGCCATTAAACTCTGTAACTGTTTTAAAGTCACCATTGGTCTCATGGTGAAATCCCTGAGCGGTTTCCTTACTCTCCGGCAACTAAATTAGGAAGGATGCCTGTATCTTTGTTGTGATTGGGTGTATTGATACACCATCTAAAGTGTAATTAATAACTTCACCATGTGGGATATTCAATGTGTGCTTTTTAAAATTTTGACCCATTGACCCATTGTGAGGCCTTTGGTAAGGCTTTGTGGTTGAATCTGAGTTCACTATTCAACTGAGGGACAATTATAATTATATGTATGGGGTACAAAGATGAGGTAGTCATTCAAAAATCATATTAAATACTTACTGACTGAAGCATTTTAGCTTTACTTAAAAAAAAACAAATGTAAAAAATGTCCACTTTGACATTATGGGCTATTGTGGATAGGCCAGTCACACAAAATCTAAATGTAATCCATATTAAATTCAGGCTGTAACACAACAAAAGGTGGAAAAAGTCAATGGGTGTGAATACTTTCTGAAGACACTTTTGGTTTTATTAGGTACACGAAAATGGATAGCTCCTACAGACGGTGAGTCACGTTGCCGTGGCATCCCCAAACCATCCCACTACCACTCCCATGCTTGACTGTTGGTATAAGGTTCTTACTGTGGAATGCTTGTTTGTTTGGTTTTCGCCGGGCATAATGGACCCATGTCATCCAAAAAGTTATACTGTTGACTCATCTGTCCATAGAACCTTCTTCCAAGATTATTGATGATCATCCAGGTGCTTCCAGGTGGTTTTTGGCAAACTTGAGTCAACGTTTTGGACGAGATGGGTCCCATTATGTCTAGCGAAAACCAAACACTGCATTCCACAGTAAGAACCTCATACCAACAGGTCAAGCATGGTGGTGGTAGTGAGATGGTTTGGAGATGCTTTTGCTGCCTCAGGACCTGGAGGACTTTCCTTAATAGAACGAACCGTGAATTCTGCTCTGTATCAGAGAGTTCTACAGGAGAATGTCAGGCCCATCCGCCTGTGTGCTGAAGCTGAAGCGCAGCTTGGTCGTGCAGCAAGACACCGATCCAAAACACACAATCAGGTCTACATGGAAATGATTAAAAAGCAACACATTTGACGTTTTGGAACGACCTAGTCAAAGTCCAGAGCTTATCCCACTGAGAGGTTGTGGCAAGACTTGAAATGAGCAGTTCATGATTGAAACACACATGTCGTTGAGTTAAAGTAGTTCTGCATGCAAGAGTGGGCCAACATTTCTCCACAGCGATGTGAGAGGCTGATCAACAACTACAGGAAGCATTTGGTTGCAGTCATTGCAGATAAAGGTGGCACAACCAGTTATTGAGGGCAAGGGGGCAATTGCTTTTTCACACAGGGGAATTGGGTGTTGCATAACTTTGTTAATTAAATAAATAAAATAAGTATACATTTTTAGGGTTAATTGTTAAACTCAGGTTCACTTTATCTAATATTCGGTTTACTGATAACATTTAGTATAAAAAAAATATGGAAAAATAGAGAAAATCAGAAAGGGGTCAAATGCGTTTTCATGGCACTGTACACCACTTGTGCTGGCTAGATTTCTCCATATGCCGCCAGTGGATATTTGGTGACCTTGTGTTTCATGTGTTTGACTGCACCCAGGAGGGGCATACTTAATGACCAGCTCGTTTGCACAGTCTTCTCTCCTAATGATCTATTAAAGTGCACTTGAAGAGTAATTATGGGTCCTCTCCCGTTGGGCTTGTCGGGGTATACTGGGGACAAGTGATGGGAAGATCATGAAACTGTCACCAGTGTGCAGATGGTAGTCAATAAAGGTGTGGTGAGGACTATAACTCAAATGTTCCAATGTTGTTACCCTTTACACTTGTACCCATATACGGGTTGAAAATTGCAGATTTGGACACTGGTAAGCACCTAAATAGGAACCGTAAATGTAAAGCGCACATCAAATCAACAGTGTAATGTTGTGTCAGGTGAACTGTTGTCCTCATCTTTAGTTTAATACTTTTCCCATAATTCCAAACGGTTCCCTTTTAATTGCTACCGTGGTTATGCATATACTTGTTATATTTCTTCTGTAAGAAACATTTAAATGTAGCTGTGTCCATATAGGCCAATTCCCACAAGTGTAAAGGGTCAAAGAAAGCGAAGTGAATTGGTGTGTCTGTGTAAAATGTACTCCACTCGTCATTGTTTTTTTATAGTTGCCATATAAGAAGGGTCAGCGCCCAAAGATTATGCTATTTTCAGAATTAAATATATTGATGATAAATATTGAAGGTGATTAAATGCTTTAAGATGTGGGGGGTAGTTCCCGTTGTACTAAGGGCTGTGAATAACAACACAATCCATGTTGGAAATGTTATCATGAATTAATGAATGAATAAATTAATCTTTCGGCATGTTTATTTTGATACTCATTCATAAAGAATTAGGCACGGAGAAAACACTGTTTCAGGCTCAACTCAGCTTTCCTTTCGTTAAGTGCTGTGTGTTTCACTCTTCAATATCAGAGTTCTCAATGTCCTGAATATACTTGGCTGAAAGTGCAGAAAAAATCTGCCAAGAGTTTGCCTCGAAAATATCAAAACATCGGAAGCTAGTAGCATTAGCTTCGATATTGGTGCAGTGAATCGCCTTAAACTTTAAATCAGATACAGAGACAACATGGCTAGGAGAGAGTAAATAAAAAAGAGCTGTGTCACCACTAAATGGGATTGTATTATTGGTCTAGATAGGGAAGACATAAGGCATTGTTTGCATTGCGGTCTGTAGCTAGTAATGCTAAAGGAGTTCACCAGGGGCTTTCTCCTGTCCTGTTCTCACACAGGGGCTCTGATGAAAAGACTGGATGTGTTCCAAATGGCACTCTATTCCTTACAGGCCCTGGTCAAAGGTAGTGCACTACATAGGGTGCCATTTGCCAGTCACAGTCTCCTTCCGTCTCTCCTGTAGTGCCCGTCATGCCTTCCTCCTAACTCCCACAACTCTCTGTTCTCTCTATCTCAATTTTTCTTCTCCTCTCCCTCTTCTGTCTCTCTTCCTCTCTCACCTCCATGACACTTTTCTCTCTTTCTCTCTTAGTCTCTTTCCTTCCTCAACTCTCTCTCTCACAATAATCCAGCCCAACACCTATCCTTCATTCCGCCGTGGCCTGCTCACCTTCTCCTACTGTGCTAGTGTTTGTTGTAAGAGCACCAGAGTCTAGTTGGGCTTTGATCTAGTGCTGCAGAGGAACCCGCTAACACGCTAATTTATCTAAGCCCTGGGATTTGAAAGGCTACTGCCGGTGTCTTGTGAGGTTCTTGTTCTCAGCTGTATTCTTTTCCCACTCAACTCACCAGCCCCAAACCCCCTTATTGAGGATTGGACACATGCTCGCACACATGCACACAGACACACACACAAACACGCATGCAAGCACACTCATGCTTGCACGCGCACACACACACACACACACACACACACACACACACACACACACACACACACACTCAGACTCAGCACAGACACAAACACACACCCTCCTGCCCTCTAAGCTCCTCTTCTCCCGTGCTTTCCACAGTAGAGTAGTCTGTCTCTGTCTGAACTGTCTGAAGCCTGGGCACTTTTCCTCCTCTCCTCTCCTCTCCTCTCCTCTCCTCTCCTCTCCTCTCCTCTCCTTTTCCTCCTCTCCTCTTTATGTATCATATCTGTCCCTGGGCCCAGAGGTGACAGGCGGTTTCACCGTTATAGACTGTAGTGCTGGCACTGACACCTGAAGGTGACTAGGCTGATATCTCTATTGACCTTCTGATGACGTCCTCCCTACCGCTCGGGAGCCACCAGACTGATCAAAGTAGATGTTGTTTTTCATCCAAGCACATTTCCGTGGGTTTGTTCCAGGCGGCACACACATGCCCACGCACAAATGAATATGCACTAAACTACTAAATGAGCACATGCACACACACACGCCACCACATTTCATGCACACACACACGCCACCACATTTCATGCACACCCCACACACACTCTCTGAAGGAATTAGGAATCTTAATCATCCAGAAAAAATGAACTTAACATAGTAAAACTTCAAGTAAATCAATGAAATTGGGGCTAAACGTATTAGATTAGCATGTGCCCTTTTTCCTGACATTGATTCAATATTCCATTCAATCAGATATCTCCACGTATTGCGGCCACTAAACGTGATTTATGTCGGAAATGTCCAAGTCTTTGTCATACACGTACCTAATACCATTATACCTTTGACCCTCTGACTCCTCCCTCTGCAGGAATTCTCTCTGCTGCGATTGGATGACGTGCCCAGTGAGCGGGTGAACATTCTGGGCTTTTCCGTCTTCAACCGAACACATCCATTTTTCCAGGATTTCCTCCTCAGCCTCAACCGTTCCTGGCAGGAAAACTGTGACCACGCCCCCTTCGCCGGCACACCGGTGAGACCAGGGTTCAGATTTATGTAGAACAGAGATGATTGTCTAGCAGCTAGACAATCATTTCTGATCTACAAAACATCCTGCATTTCTATCTGAAGGTTCTGTAGTGTTGCAGGTAGAAATGTAACAAATAGACCTGATGATTCCTAATCGTACTGTAGCATGTACACTTCGAAATTCAGCTCTATTAGTTGCATTTCAATCTGCAACCAAACAGAGGGTTCAGATATGTATGCAGAACAGATATTATTATCTAGTACAGTGTTTCTTAATCCTGGTCCTGGGAACCCAAAAAGGTGCACATTTTAGTTTTTGCATTAAGCACTACAAACCTGATTCCACTAATCAGAATTTAATGATGAGTTGATTTGTGGAATCAGGTGTGTAGTGTCAGGACAAGGATTAAGAAACACTGATGTAGCGTTTAGATTTAGGGAAAGGATCCTCTCCCTTTGTTATATATCTATCTGCAAAAGTTTCATCCTCCTGAATACACCCCAGCTCTTTTCCTATATTATACAGTATCCCTACACATGCGAATGTTAGAATGTTAAGGCTTGAAGTCTTTCTATGCCTTTAACAACATCTACTTTGATATCCCGAAGTTCAGTTGTCTGTGTAGTCGTTAATTAGTAAAAGAAAATGTAATTGCCACATGGTTATTAAATGAACCCAATTCACCATACCATTGTGTCAACGAGAAGTGTACAAGAGTATTTGTTTAATTTGACATCCAACAGACAGCAACGAGTAATTCATTAATTGGGTTTATTGAATTTTTGTTTCTTAATGGGCTGAGATCCCGCTAACGGGATCGATATGACAACAGCCAGTGAAAGTGCAGGGCGCCAAATTCAAACAACAGTTATCTCATAATTAAAATTCCTCAGACATACAAGTATTTCACACCATTTTAAAGATACACTTCCTGTTAATCCCACCACAGTTTCCGATTTCAAATAGGCTTTACAGCGAAAGCACCACAAATGATTATGTTAGGTCAGAGCCAAGTCACAGAAAAACTCAGCCATTTTTCCAGACAAAAGAAAAGAGATAGAATTAATCACTAACCTTTTGATGATCTTCATCAGATGACACTTATAGGACTTCATGTTACACAATACATGTATGTTTTGTTCGATAAAGTTCATATTTATATCAAAAAATCTCAGTATACATTGGCGCGTTATGTTCAGTAGTTCCAAAAACATCCGGTGACTTTGCAGAGAGCCACATCAATTTACAGAAATAGTCATCATAAATGTTGATGAAAATACAAGTGTTATACATGGAACTTTAGATACACTTCTCCTTAATGCAACCGCTGTGTCAGATTTAAAAAAAAAAAAACGTTATGGAAAAAGCAAACCATACAATAATCTGAGTACGGCGCTCAGAGACCAAAACAACCCAAACAGATATCCACCATGTTGGAGTCAACAGAGGTCAGAAATAACATTATAAATATTCACTTACCTTTGATGATCTTCATCAGAATGCACTCCCAGGAATCCCAGTTCCACAATAAATGTTTGTTTTGTTTGATAATGTCCATCATTTATGTCCAAATAACTCCTTTTGTTAGCGAGTTCAGTTCACAAATCAAAATTCATGACGAGCATTCACTAGGAGCAGACGAAAAGTCAAAAAGTTCCTTTACAGTCCGTAGAAACATGTCAAACGAAGTATAGAATCAATCTTTAGGATGTTTTTAACATACATCTTCAATAATGTTCCAACCGGAGAATTCCTTTGTCTGTAGAAATGCAATGGAACAGAGCTTGCTCTCACGTGAACGAGCGTCACAAGCTCATGGCAGAGCCCTGACTCATTCCCTTCTCCATCGCCCCCACTTCACAGTAGAAGCATCAAACAAGGTTCTAAAGACTGTTGACATCTAGTGGAAGCCTTAGGAAGTGCAACATGACCAATATCCCACTGTATCTTCAATAGGGAATGAGTTGAAAAACGACCAACCTCAGATTTCCCACTTCCTGGTTAGATTTTTTTCTCAGGTTTTTGCCTGCCATATGAGTTCTGTTATACTCACAGACATCATTCAAACAGTTTTAGAAACGTCAGAATGTTTTCTATCCAAATATACTAATAATATCTTAGCGTCTGGGACTGAGTAGCAGGCAGTTTACTCTGGGCACCTCTGGGCACCTTATTCATCCAAGCTACTCAATACTGCCCCCAGTCAAGAAAGATTTTGAAAAATCAATGGCTGCTGTTTTTAGAAACCAGTAGTTTTTCTGTAGTTGTTTTTTTCCCCTCTTAATTAGGAGTTATCTTTAATTGATCACAGGATGTTTTGTAGTCTATCAGATAGAGCAGTGGAGGGATAACAGCTCTGAGCCCCTAGTATAACGAGAGAGTGAAAGATCTATGCCTTCTCTCCCTGCTATTCATCTGCGGTGTCCCAGGGAGCTTTCATATCAGGTTTCATTTTTAAAGATCCCTCTCTCTTAGCTGTACAACGTCATGGAATGAGATAGTTGGAGGGGTGGAAGAGAGGGAGGTGAGGAAGAATGGTAGACATTTTGAGATAAGTCCACACCCCAGGCCATTTGTTTTGTAGATCCAGTTATATGCCTCAATCCACAATATGGATCTTAGACCTTAGTACTTTATTATACAGACATATAACGGTGAAATACTCCCTCTCTCCCGTGTATAATCTATGACATCATGCATGTTAATTGTCTTTACATACACAGATGGGCCTGTATGTTTATTTATTTATTTTATTTAAGTAGGCAAGTCAGTTAAGAACAAATTCTTATTTACAATGATAGCCTACGAACAGTGGGTTAACTGCCTTGTTCAGGGGCAGAACGACAGATTTTTATCTTGTCAGCTCGGGGATTCAATCTAGCAACCTTGCGGTTACTGGCCCAACGCTCTAACCACTAGGCTACCTGTATGTAAACAGTCTACAGAAGAAGAAAAAATCCCCCTTCCTGCGCTTCCGCCTCCCCTCCGACGAATGTGTGGTAATTGAAATGGCCAGGGCTTGCCAGCTCCAGTAGGGGCGAAAGTGGAGGGGCTTTTTTTCCAGTTTGTCAGCACATCAGAGGATCCTAATGAGCTCATGTAATATTTGACTGCTGAATGGCATTCTGGTGCTCGCTTGTTTTAACCCATCACTGACCAAGTAGAGCGGGCCCCAGGCGTCAGGGAGGATGGAAGAACGGTGTGTTTTTGTGACAGCATATCCCTCCTTTTCTTCCTTCCCTCGCTCCCTTTTTTTCTTCTCTCTCTCAATTCAATTCAATTCAAGGGGCTTTATTGGCATGGGAAACATGTGTTAACATTGCCAAAGCATTGCATTTGCATTTGCCAAAGCCAAAGCAATGTTTCTCTCTCCCCTCTCTTTCTCCCTCTCTCTCTCAGCTCTCGTCGGCGCTGCTGTTTGACGCAGTGCACGCGGTGGTTGCGGCGGTCCAGGAGCTCAACCGTAGCCAGAACGTGGGCGCCACACAGCTCTCCTGCAAGTCCTCCAAGATCTGGGAGCATGGCACCAGCCTCATGAACTACCTGAGGATGGTAAGGGCGCCCCACTCTGGATAGGAGAGGAATGGCATGCTGCTGTTTGTCTGTTTAAGATTAGGATTAGGTTAATCTTTTGTGGAGTTTAGTTAGACTGCAGTGCACACTGTGATATACAGTATGCTCCCAAGTCTGTTGGTTAACATTATACTAAAAGCCATTGGGTGTGCATTTTTGCAGTGAATATTCAGCCAGCAGAACCATATCCCCTAATCCTTACCTTACTGTTTGGTCTACCAGCTGAATATATTTACATGTCTGTATTTATATTTAGATATAAATCCTCTAGCCCTTCTCTTACCACTGATCATACAGTCAATCATATTGTCACATTAACTTGGGACACTGCTAGCCTGGTCCCAGAACTGTATGTGCTGTCATTGATACACCTAAGATCATAGGTTGATGGCCAGACTGTACAAACAGCTCTGGGATCAGGCTAGGTGACAGCCCCTGTTCCTTCCTTAGTAGCCTACAGCAGGGAGGAGGGAGTTAGAGACTGGTTGACTGGCTGTCATACTGTAATGTTCATAGTCCCTCATTAGGAATAAATGTCCTGTGAGTGAGCTATCAAGACACTAGAATGTGACATGTATTGAATTTCAGACCGTTTTTTTTCTTCAGTAAAAGCAAATGAGTCATCTGTTGTCATTTAGATGTTATACCACCATAATTTTGTTTGATACTCCCTCGTATCGATCATACTGCTGGTTTCTCAGTATCGGATGATGGGGTGGCTTGAGGTTTTGTTTCCCATTTGGATAATTGACTCGTAACTGAATGATTTCAGTTAGTCAACAAGGAACTAATGCCCGACCGAACCCAGCCATGCCTCCGACATTACTGACAGACCTGGGTTCAAACAATATTTGTTTTTCTTTCAAATACTTGGGACCGTCGGATTGAGCCAGGCCTGCAGTGCCGGATCAACAGTTTACCCTTTTGGGGAACTGGAACATTGGTTCTCTCACTCAAGGCATGCTCAATCCAGAGCAACTGAAGGATTTCAAAGCAAACTAATACTATTTGAACCCCGATTTCTGGCCCCAAATGTGAAACAGATAATTTGAAATGCCTTAATAACATGGGACTTTTCTCTCTTGTTCTCCCTCTCTCTCTCTCGGATAGGTAGAATTGGAAGGACTAACGGGCCACATTGAATTCAACAGCAAAGGCCAGCGGTCCAACTACGCCCTACGGATCATGCAGAACAGTAGAGACGGCCTAAGGCAGGTAAAGTAACTCTCCCGTTCATACAGTGTTACAGTACAAGGTTTCACCCGGGCGCAGGCCTATTCTTCGCAGGCCTACCACTACCCCAGCCTTGCAATGGATGGGACTTCTGTGTGAAGCACTCCCTTACGTAATAGAGCTCTACGGTGCAGCGGGGAGCCATGATAACGTATTCAATTGTTGTTTGGTCGTAGAAATATCCCCTTGACCCGCATGATTTGAAGTGCTGAGGTGTCCAAAACCGCTCCGAGTGCACTATTAAATATTTAGAATGCAATTTGGACGGGAGCAGGAGATGCGTCTGAATTTGATGGAAAGCAAAAGAAAAAAAGGTTTTAATCTTGTTTTTCATTGACTGTTTTTGGTCTCCATTTCTGAGTGTCTTACTCTAAATTAGTATAGAGTTTTCAACAGTGGTCCTGAGTTTGGAAGAGTTAGTAGGGAAAGTGTGATATTATAATGTATTGTTGCCTTCCCGGACTTCACCTCAATTCACAAACCTGCGTAAATACATTTTGCAGTAGGACTTTGATGTTGATTCCATGTTGAGACTTACATTGCGTGGCTACAGTATGCATTTGACGAGCCATCTGTAATGACTGATTCTGGCCTGGCACTGTGCATGATCCAAGTCAAACATCTTTTGGCCTTGCCACATCTCTTGAATCTGTAAATCTCACAATCGTTCCAGTGCTCTTACAATGGATGTCGCCTACTAAACGTGCTGCGCTCTAGCTACTTAAAGAAAAAAATCCACCCAAAACCACCCATTCCTTTAGTTTATAGTGTTAAATAACACTAATATGTGAGAGCAATATTTTTTGTGACCTAATGTTGGATTTTGGCGTTATAATAAGGTTTGTAGGTTCATGGAAAATTGCAATTGGTCGACAGTCTGCTGGGTGGGGCATTATTCGTTCCTTCATTTATTGGATTCTTATCAACTTTCTCAAATATATCTGTCAACGGCACCATGCAATGCACCCTGGACTAAAGAGGCAGATAAAAATGTGCTAGACCCTCTGTTAAATTACACATTTCTCCAGGTAGGAATATCGCAAAAATATGATTAACTCCTCCCGAGTTATGACATTCCCCAGTATTGAAATCTGACATGTATCTAAAAATCGCGATCTAAAAGTCGTATTCCTATTAACTTCCAGTGTATTGAGAGCGACTTTATCACAGTACTACGTCATACCGGCTGGATATCTGCCTGCTTGAACACCAATAACTCAGATACACGTGAAAACATGAAATGACCCAGGGAATCAATAGAAAATAACACAGAGATGCAACAATATAACATTCAAAATGGGTGAACCGTTCCTTTAATGCTTCTACTTTTGGCCCCAGATTCTGTTGGCTGCACATGAAGAGTTATTTTATCCCTGAGACGGCTGTCTTTGAGATAAACGCTGGCATTGATATTGTATCTTTGTGTTCTGTGATGTCCGGCCTTGCAGCGGAGGGAGAAGTGGGCTGAGACACAGCTCTCGTATAGCAGGTAGTACTTTAGTCTCTACAAGTTCGCAGCATGTCCCGAAGCACCTGTCCTTGTATGACCTTTCCCCCCACTCCCGTAGCACCCCTCCTCCTCCCTCCCACAACTCCACTATTATCAATTCTCCATTGACTGCACCCATGGCACCTTACTCCACATAAATAAATAAAGCACTAGTACTAGCCTGATCCCAGATCTGTTAGTGCTGTACTCCTACTCCTAAGGTTAGTGTTATGCCAATTGGAAATGGCTATATGTTTTGCAATAGAAGTTGGCTATACAACATAAACAGATCTGGGACCAGGCTATACTGTAGCAGCACCACCTCTCCCCCTCTATTCCTGTCTATTCACCACTGGCTGTGGCACCTAAGGGACTTTACTCCACAGAATGTCCTAAAGCACTACTCGCCCTCCTACTCCCTTTGCTTCACACGTAACAGTGTTTGTGGGTTACTGGTTGTCTCGGGAGTCGAGAGGGTGAACTTCTCTGAATGTTAGACATGAATGCTAGATGGTAGCTGACAAGGTGTAGACTTTGTTGAATGTTGACTTCAACCTCTGTCTTACTGTATCTCTTCAAGGTCACGTATCTCGATACATCTCATGTCTCTACTTCTCTATCCAATAATAGTTATCCTCAGAACTTTGAAAATTCCCATCACCTGCCACTCAGAAATGTTAATGCGATTCAGAAAATGATGACTATATACAGTATATACTGGTAATATGCATTATTAACCGAAAGGTTGCTGGAGCGAATCCCCGAGCTGACAAAGTACAAATCTGTCGTTCTGCCCCTGAGCGAGGCAGTTAACCCACTGTACCCCGGGCGCCGATTACGTAGTTGTCGATTAAGGCAGCCCCCCGCACCTCTCTGATTCAGAGGCGTTGGGTTAAATGCGGAAGACTCATTTCAGTTGAATGCATTCAGTTGTACAACTGACTAAGTATCCCCCTTTCTTTTTCATTATTGAATATATTTTTATTTGACAGGTCTTATTTGTACCTCGCAGGCAAACGGAGCTTTATCCACCCATAATAACTGTCTATATGCAAGGTGCTGGATTCCAAACTGTCTGGATTATAATATACATTCTTTATATGCCTTTTAGCAGACACATTTATCCAATGGAACTTACTGTAGTGCAAACATACATTTTCCTATGTGGCCCCAGAAGGAATCGAACCCACAACCCTGGCGTTGCAAGCGCCATACTCTACCAACTGATCCACATAGTAATCCACATCCCACCAGTCATTCAGACAGATCACGATATCTAGTCTAATGTGATGATTTCAATCAGAAGTACACCACGTGATATGTGGACGCCTGCTCGTCGAAAATCTCATTCCAAAATCATGGCATTAATATGGAGTTGGTCCCCCCTTTGGTGCTATAACAGCCTCCACTCTTCTGGGAAGGCTTTCGACTGTGGGCCAATATGTTAGTGAGGTCGTCACTGATGTTGGGCGATTAGGCCTGGCTCGCAGTCTGCAGTCTGCCTTCCAATTCATCCTAAAGGTGTTTGATGGGGTTGAGGTCAGGGCTCTGTGCAGGCCAGTTAAGTCCTTCCACACCGATCTTTACAAACCATTTCTGTATGGACCTTGCTTTGTGCACAGGGGCATTGTCATGTTGAATCTGGAAAGGGCCTTCCCCAAACTCTTGCCACAAAGTTTGAAGCACAGAATCGTCTAGAATGTCATTGTATGCTTTAGAGTTAAGATTTCCCTTCACTGGAACTAAGGGCCTAGCCCGAACCATGAAAAACAGCCCCAGACAATTATTCCTCATCCATCAAACTTTACAGATGGCACTATGCATTGGGGGCAGGTAGCATTCTCCTGGCATCCGCCAAACCAAGATTTGTCCGTCAGACTGCCAGATGGTGAAGCATGATTCATCACTCAAGAGAATGCATTTCCACTGCTCCAGAGTCCAATGGCAGCGAGCTTTACACCACTCCAGCCGCCCCTTGGCTTTGTGCATGGTGATCTTAGGCTTGTGTGCAGCTGCTCGGCTATGGAGACCCATTTCATGAAGCTCCCGACGAACAGTGAGTGTTGCAACTGAGGACAAGCGATTTTTATGTGCTACGCGTTCTGTGAGCTTGTGTGGCCTACCATGTTTTTTAGCAGCAGGGACTGGGAGACTAGTCATGTTTGAGGGAAATATGAACGGAGCAAAGGACAGAGAGTTGTTTGATGAAAACCAGCTCCAGAGCGCCCAGGACCTCAGAATGGGGCTATGGTTCACCATACAACAGGACAACGACCCTAAGCACACAGTCAAGTCAACGCAGGAGTGACTTCGGGACAAGTTTCTGAATGTCCAGAGCCCGGACTTGAACCCGATCAAACATCACTGGAGAGACCTGAAAATAGCTGGGCAGTGACGCTCCCCATCCAACCTGACAGAGCTGGAGAGGATCTGCAGAGAAGAATGGGAGAAACTCCCCAAATACAGGTGTGCCAAGCTTGTAGCGTCATACCCAAAAATAATCAAGGCTGTAATCGCTGCTCATTAGCTTTTTAGCTATTCTGAAAGGTAACCTTATGGGCTTTCTGTTTCAATGACAATCTGTAAATGTGATTTTTTATTTTTTTATTATTTTTATTATAAGTTGCAAACATTTATAGAAACCTGTTTTTGCTTTTTTCATTATGGGTGTGTGTACATTGGTGAAGGGGTAAGAACTATTGAATCAATTTTAGAATAAAGCTGTAACGTAACAAAAAGTGGAAAAAGTCAAGGGGTCTGAATACTTTCCGAATGCACCGTTTAATCGCTCCCTGCCAGTAATGGTCATTGGATGAGACAAGGCGTTAGATGCTGGTTAGAGGCCTGGGGAGCGGGGTTGTTTGTTTAGTTCTCGAACACCTCCCACATGCTGATGTGATAGGTCTGTTTTAGCCTGGCACCAGTCAGAGTTGTGAATGTCTTGGCAGGGACTGGGAAGGTGATGCCAGAGCTAGCTGGCTGCCTGCCACACACATATACACACGCATGTACACATACACATCCATTCCTTGTGTTATTTTTCTATTTATTCCTAGTGTTATAAAAAAAAAAACGATTCTACTATTTATTTTTCTTTTCTCTCTGCATTGTTGGGATGGGCCCTTAAGTCAGCATTTCACTGTTAGTCTACACCTGTTGATTACAAAGCATATGAAAAATACGATTTGATTTGATACACACACACACATGCAAAGACAGAAACACTTGCATGCACATTGCACACACACACACACACACACACATCCAGCTCTTTACTTGTGTACTGTATCCACATCATACTTTGACACACACGCTGCAGACTGTTCAGTTTTGGAAATATACAGTAGCTCCACCCACGCTGTCTCTACAGACCATGATATGAGCAGAGAGGGAGAGGTCTTTAAAAATGGAAGCTGATATGAAAGAGCTCCTTGGAACACTGCAGATGAAGAGCAGGGAATGAACGTGTTGTGAACACTGCCCCTCTCTCTTTTTCTCCCTTTCTCTCTCGTGCTCTCTCTCTCTCGCTCTCACTCTATTTCTCTCTCTCTATCTCTCTCTTCCTCTCTTTCTCTGTGTAACTGGCAGAATTCCCCAGACCCCCACAGCTATTGGCATCCGTATTCCATTCAGTCCTGTGGCTGCTCTGATTTGGGGGCCCGGGGGACAACGTGAGAGGTACGGCTCCAGAGTCCAATCATTCCCCAAAGTGAATTTCTCTGGCAGGCGTTTCACATATCTGAACTGTGCATTTCTTGGAAAAACACATCAGTTACTGCTCTGTCAGAAACTGTTTATCATGGGAAGCTGTGGCGGCTTGACAAGCATCTTCAGTTAAGATGTAATTTGCCTTTACCCCAACTTAGAGCCATTATGGCTGATGAAGAGTGATAGCGATGGTAGTTTTTGAGGTAGGCCCTTGCTAAGACATACAACTTCAAAGCAATTTTGCGAAATATTGTGTTAGTTTGCCTCGCTTTATTATGACAGCAGATATATGGCTTGGGATATTGTTCATAGTTCTGCGTATATAAAGCGCCTATAAGAATAATGTTCATTCATAATAGATATTTGTTTCACAGAATATTACAGTAATACACTGACGGTCAAATAAAATCTTTGCATTCTTCAAAAAAGAAAGAAAATTAAGCATCCTGCATGGTTTAGACACAGTGACTGTCCTTCCCTTTGCCCCTCGACTAGTGGGTGAATTTCCCACAATCCCTTGTGCTCCCACTCACAGACAGTGATGCCAGTGATCAATCATCATCTCAGTTTATAGTATGGCACTCCCTAGCCCCCATCACACATACAGTGTACACGCACACATACAGTTGGAATGGTTCATATTTTGGGGTATAATTGGCTGTAATCCTGGCCACCCATTGTTTGATCCGTGTGTGTGTGTGTGTGTGTGTGTGTGTGTGTGTGTGTGTGTGTGTGTGTGTGTGTGTGTGTGTGTGTGTGTGTGTGTGTGTGTGTGTGTGTGTGTGTGTGTGTGTGTGTGTGTGTGTGTGTGTGTGTAATGAGCTGTACAGTATAAAGCAAACTTAGCTCTGTGGGGCCCTACACAGGTCTTCAGTAGGATTAAGCTGTAAACACAGTTTTTCGAGATTTATATAAATGGGCAATATAATTCAACCTGCTCTGTTAATGCAGACATAACTCAGCCCTTGCTTCTTACAAGTTACAACGTAGTGTAGTTTGGGAGGTAGAAATATGAGAACAATAACATCACTTTTATGGGGTGCTTTGTTCGGCTGGCGGCTAAGGGCCTGTTGAATGATCTCTTTGACATTGGTCCACAGAGGAGCCCTGTGTGCATGCGTGTGCGAGCTATGGGCCTTGCTTGTTAGGGCCTAATGCCAGCCTCTACTCTCTGCCAGGCTGGCGTGTGTCTGACAGCCGGCTGGGCAGTGGGCACACCTCTGGGCCAAAGAACAGACCTGCCTGCCATGCTTCACCACCACTGTCGACCCAGTCCAGCCGCTCCCTTCCCCCCACGCTTCCATGCCTCCATGTAGGCTCTCCACGGATGGATCTCCATTGTTTTTATTGTGCTCATCGACAGACAGCAGCGAGCCAGCTATTAATTAGAGTGAGAGTGGATGCTGGACTAATTGCAGGCAGCGACAGGCTGTTAGTGTAGCTCTCGGGTTTATTTGTTATTGTGTCTCTGTCTTCTACAGGGGGTTTGGTTGGTTGGTTGGCTGAGAGAGAGAGAGGATAAGAGAAGTGTGAGGCCTCTTCCTGGCGAGGGGCGATTTGCTAATTAATTTTGGTAATGGAGGTTGTTCATCAAGGCCTTGGAATGAAGCACCTGAGCAAAGGGGAAGAGACACCATGATAGGGCTGCAGAGTGGGGAGGTGTTTTTACAGTCTTTAATGCTTTACATTTCTTTTACTTTACAAAACTCCAAGTAAAAGCACCCGCGGACCAAATTCGGCCCTCGGACCGTTGTTGATGTTAGTCAGAGTGGGGAGGCTATAGAGCAGGGTTGCCCAACTGGCGGCGCACCAGCCCGCGGGTGATTTTATTTGCCCCCCCCCCCAAGTTCTCTGAGCAAAATAAAAAATTAGCATTTTTTACACTCTTTTCTATTGTTAGATATAAAAGTCTAAAAACACCAGCAAAACAGCTCCAAGCTATTTTAATTTTAGAGATTTGTTCCAAACTATTCCCACGCATAACAGTGGTCATATACAAATGTAAGCCATTTTCTAAATTATTATGTTTTAGTTCATTATTAAATCTGTTTGGGCTTCTTGCGGTTTATTTGCAATCTACAAATGAATTGTAATTATGTTCCGGCCCCCTCACCATCCGCACAAGGAAAAATGGCTGAATCTAGTTCATGATCCCTGCTATAGACTGTGTTAGGGCAGAGTGGCAAGGCTAGACTGGGTTAGGGCAGAGTGGCAAGGCTAGACTGTGTTAGGGCAGAGTGACGAGGCTAGACTGTGTTAGGGCAGAGTGACGAGGCTAGACTGTGTTAGGTCAGAGTGACGAGGCTAGACTGTGTTAGGGCAGAGTGGAGAGACTGTAGAGCGTGTTGGGGAGTGGGAATGCTAGACTGTGTTAGGATAGAGTGGGAAGGCTAGTGTGGTAGGCCAGAGTGGGTTGGCTATTAGTGTTAGGGCTGAGTGGGAAGGCTATTAGTGTTAGGGCTGAGTGGGAAAGCTATTAGTGTTAAGGCAGAGTGGGAAGGCTATTAGTGTTAAGGCAGAGTGGGTTGGCTATTAGTATTAGGGCAGAGTGGGAAGGCTATTAGTGTTAGGGCAGAGTGGGAAGGCTATTAGTGTTAGGGCAGAGTGGGAAGGCTATTAGTGTTAGGGCAGAGTGGGAAGGCTATTAGTGTTAGGGCACAGTGGGTTGGCTATTAGTGTTTAGGGCAGAGTGGGTTGGCTATTAGTGTTAGGGCAGAGTGGGAAGGCTATTAGTGTTAGGGCAGAGTGGGAAGGCTATTAGTGTTAGGGCAGAGTGGGAAGGCTATTAGTGTTAGGGCAGAGTGGGAAGGCTATTAGTGTTAGGGCAGAGTGTGAAGGCTATTAGTGTTAGGGCACAGTGGGTTGGCTATTAGTGTTTAGGGCAGAGTGGGTTGGCTATTAGTGTTAGGGCAGAGTGGGAAGGCTATTAGTGTTAGGGCAGAGTGGGAAGGCTATTAGTGTTAGGGCAGAGTGGGTTGGCTATTAGTGTTAGGGCAGAGTGGGTTGGCTATTAGTGTTAGGGCAGAGTGGGTTGGCTATTAGTGTTAAGGCAGAGTGGGAAGGCTATTAGTGTTAAGGCAGAGTGGGAAGGCTATTAGTGTTAAGGCAGAGTGGGTTGGCTATTAGTGTTAAGGCAGAGTGGGTTGGCTATTAGTATTAAGGCAGAGTGGGAAGGTTATTAGTGTTAAGGCAGAGTGGGAAGGCTATTAGTGTTAAGGCAGAGTGGGTTGGCTATTAGTGTTAAGGCAGAGTGGGTTGGCTATTAGTGTTAAGGCAGAGTGGGTTGGCTATTAGTATTAGGGCAGAGTGGGAAGGCTATTAGTGTTAGGGCTGAGTGGGTTGGCTATTAGTATTAGGGCAGAGTGGGAAGGCTATTAATGTTAGGGTAGAGTGGAAAGGCTATTAGTTTTAGGGCTGAGTGGGTTGGCTATTAGTGTTAGGGCAGAGCGGGTTGGCTATTAGTGTTAGGGCAGAGTGGGAAGGCTATTAGTTTTAGGGCAGAGTGGGTTGGCTATTAGTGTTAGGGCAGAGTGGGAAGGCTATTAGTGTTAGGTCAGAGTGGGTTGGCTATTAGTGTTAGAGCAGAGTGGGTTGGCTATTAGTGTTAGGGCAGAGTGGGAAGGCTATTAGTGTTAGGGCTGAGTGGGAAGGCTATTAGTGTTAAGGCTGAGTGGGAAGAATATTAGTGTTAAGGCAGAGTGGGAAGGCTATTAGTGTTAAGGCAGAGTGGGAAGGCTATTAGTGTTAAGGCTGAGTGGGAAGGCTATTAGTGTTAGGCCAGAGTGGGAAGGCTATTAGTGTTAAGGCAGAGTGGGGAGGCTATTAGTGTTAAGGCAGAGTGGGAAGGCTATTAGTGTTAAGGCAGAGTGGGTTGGCTATTAGTGCTAGGGCAGAGTGGGAAGGCTATTAGTGTTAGGGCTGAGTGGGAAGGCTATTAATGTTAGGGCAGAGTGGGTTGGCTATTAATGTTAGGGCAGAGTGGGTTGGCTATTAGTGTTAGGGCAGAGTGGGAAGGCTATTAGTGTTAGGGCAGAGTGGGAAGGCTATTAGTGTTAGGGCAGAGTGGGTTGGCTATTAGTGTTAGGGCAGAGTGGGTTGGCTATTAGTGTTAGGGCAGAGTGGGTTGGCTATTAGTGTTAATGCAGAGTGGGAAGGCTATTAGTGTTAAGGCAGAGTGGGAAGGCTATTAGTGTTAAGGCAGAGTGGGTTGGCTATTAGTGTTAAGGCAGAGTGGGTTGGCTATTAGTATTAAGGCAGAGTGGGAAGGCTATTAGTGTTAAGGCAGAGTGGGAAGGCTATTAGTGTTAAGGCAGAGTGGGTTGGCTATTAGTGTTAAGGCAGAGTGGGTTGGCTATTAGTGTTAAGGCAGAGTGGGTTGGCTATTAGTATTAGGGCAGAGTGGGAAGGCTATTAGTGTTAGGGCTGAGTGGGTTGGCTATTAGTATTAGGGCAGAGTGGGAAGGCTATTAATGTTAGGGCTAGATTGGAAAGGCTATTAGTTTTAGGGCTGAGTGGGTTGGCTATTAGTGTTAGGGCAGAGCGGGTTGGCTATTAGTGTTAGGGCAGAGTGGGAAGGCTATTAGTGTTAGGGCAGAGTGGGTTGGCTATTAGTGTTAGGGCAGAGTGGGAAGGCTATTAGTGTTAGGTCAGAGTGGGTTGGCTATTAGTGTTAGGGCAGAGTGGGTTGGCTATTAGTGTTAGGGCAGAGTGGGAAGGCTATTAGTGTTAGGGCTGAGTGGGAAGGCTATTAGTGCTGATTAGTGTTAAGGCAGAGTGGGAAGGCTATTAGTGTTAAGGCAGAGTGGGAAGGCTATTAGTGTTAAGGCTGAGTGGGAAGGCTATTAGTGTTAGGCAGAGTGGGAAGGCTATTAGTGTTAAGGCAGAGTGGGGAGGCTATTAGTGTTAAGGCAGAGTGGGTTGGCTATTAGTGTTAAGGCAGAGTGGGTTGGCTATTAGTGCTAGGGCAGAGTGGGAAGGCTATTAGTGTTAGGGCAGAGTGGGAAGGCTATTAGTGTTAAGGCAGAGTGGGTTGGCTATTAGTGTTAAGGCAGAGTGGGTTGGCTATTAGTGTTAGGGCAGAGTGGGAAGGCTATTAGTGTTAGGGCTGAGTGGGAAGGCTATTAGTGTTAAGGCTGAGTGGGAAGGCTATTAGTGTTAAGGCAGAGTGGGAAGGCTATTAGTGTTAGGGCAGAGTGGGAAGGCTATTAGTGTTAAGGCAGAGTGGGAAGGCTATTCGTGTTAGGGCAGAGTGGGTTGGCTATTAGTGTTAGGGCAGAGTGGGGAGGCTATTAGTGTTAGGGCAGAGTGGGTTGGCTATTAGTGTTAGGGCAGAGTGGGTTGGCTATTAGTGTTAAGGCAGAGTGGGAAGGCTATTAGTGTTAAGGCAGAGTGGGAAGGCTATTAGTGTTAAGGCAGAGTGGGTTGGCTATTAGTGTTAAGGCAGAGTGGGTTGGCTATTAGTATTAGGGCAGAGTGGGAAGGCTATTAGTGTTAAGGCAGAGTGGGAAGGCTATTAGTGTTAAGGCAGAGTGGGTTGGCTATTAGTGGTAAGGCAGAGTGTGTTGGCTATTAGTATTAGGGCAGAGTGGGAAGGCTATTAGTGTTAGGGCTGAGTGGGAAGGCTATTAGTGTTAGGGCAGAGTGGGAAGGCTATTAGTGTTAAGGCAGAGTGGGTTGGCTATTAGTATTAGGGCAGAGTGGGAAAGCTATTAATGTTAGTGTAGAGTGGAAAGGCTATTAGTTTTAGGGCTGAGTGGGTTGGCTATTAGTGTTAGGGCAGAGCGGGTTGGCTATTAGTGTTAGGGCAGAGTGGGAAGGTTATTAGTGTTAGGGCAGAGTGGGAAGGCTATTAGTGTTAGGGCAGAGTGGGTTGGCTATTAGTGTTAGTGCAGAGTGGGAAGGCTATTAGTGTTAGGGCAGAGTGGGTTGGCTATTAGTGTTAGGGCAGAGTGGGAAGGCTATTAGTGTTAGGGCAGAGTGGGTTGGCTATTAGTGTTAGGGCAGAGTGGGTTGGCTATTAGTATTAAGGCAGAGTGGGAAGGCTATTAGTGTTAAGGCAGAGTGGGAAGGCTATTAGTGTTAAGGCAGAGTGGGTTGGCTATTAGTGTTAAGGCAGAGTGGGTTGGCTATTAGTGTTAAGGCAGAGTGGGTTGGCTATTAGTATTAGGGCAGAGTGGGAAGGCTATTAGTGTTAGGGCTGAGTGGGTTGGCTATTAGTATTAGGGCAGAGTGGGAAGGCTATTAATGTTAGGGTAGATTGGAAAGGCTATTAGTTTTAGGGCTGAGTGGGTTGGCTATTAGTGTTAGGGCAGAGCGGGTTGGCTATTAGTGTTAGGGCAGAGTGGGAAGGCTATTAGTTTTAGGGCAGAGTGGGTTGGCTATTAGTGTTAGGGCAGAGTGGGAAGGCTATTAGTGTTAGGTCAGAGTGGGTTGGCTATTAGTGTTAGGGCAGAGTGGGTTGGCTATTAGTGTTAGGGCAGAGTGGGAAGGCTATTAGTGTTAGGGCTGAGTGGGAAGGCTATTAGTGTTAAGGCTGAGTGGGAAGAATATTAGTGTTAAGGCAGAGTGGGAAGGCTATTAGTGTTAAGGCAGAGTGGGAAGGCTATTAGTGTTAAGGCTGAGTGGGAAGGCTATTAGTGTTAGGCCAGAGTGGGAAGGCTATTAGTGTTAAGGCAGAGTGGGGAGGCTATTAGTGTTAAGGCAGAGTGGGAAGGCTATTAGTGTTAAGGCAGAGTGGGTTGGCTATTAGTGCTAGGGCAGAGTGGGAAGGCTATTAGTGTTAGGGCTGAGTGGGAAGGCTATTAGTGTTAGGGCAGAGTGGGTTGGCTATTAGTGTTAGGGCAGAGTGGGTTGGCTATTAGTGTTAGGGCAGAGTGGGAAGGCTATTAGTGTTAGGGCTGAGTGGGAAGGCTATTAGTGTTAAGGCTGAGTGGGAAGGCTATTAGTGTTAAGGCAGAGTGGGTTGGCTATTAGTGTTAGGGCAGAGTGGGTTGGCTATTAGTGTTAGGGCAGAGTGGGAAGGCTATTAGTGTTAGGGCAGAGTGGGTTGGCTATTAGTGTTAGGGCAGAGTGGGTTGGCTATTAGTGTTAGGGCAGAGTGGGGCTAAGGCTATTAGTGTTAGGGCAGAGTGGGTTGGCTATTAGTGTTAGGGCAGAGTGGGAAGGCTATTAGTGTTAGCGCAGAGTGGGAAGGCTATTAGTGTTAGGGCAGAGTGGGTTGGTGGTTTGGCTCTTAGTGTTAGGGCAGAGTGGGACGGCTATTAGTGTTAGGGCTGAGTGGGAAGGCTATTAGTGTTAAGAGGCAGAGTGAGGGGAAGGCTATTAGTGTTAGGGCAGAGTGGGTTGGCTATTAGTGGTAAGGCAGAGTGTGTTGGCTATTAGTATTAGGGCAGAGTGGGAAGGCTATTAGTGTTAGGGCTGAGTGGGAAGGCTATTAGTGTTAGGGCAGAGTGGGAAGGCTATTAGTGTTAAGGCAGAGTGGGTTGGCTATTAGTATTAGGGCAGAGTGGGAAAGCTATTAATGTTAGTGTAGAGTGGAAAGGCTATTAGTTTTAGGGCTGAGTGGGTTGGCTATTAGTGTTAGGGCAGAGCGGGTTGGCTATTAGTGTTAGGGCAGAGTGGGAAGGCTATTAGTGTTAGGGCAGAGTGGGAAGGCTATTAGTGTTAGGGCAGAGTGGGTTGGCTATTAGTGTTAGTGCAGAGTGGGAAGGCTATTAGTGTTAGGGCAGAGTGGGTTGGCTATTAGTGTTAGGGCAGAGTGGGAAGGCTATTAGTGTTAGGGCAGAGTGGGTTGGCTATTAGTGTTAGGGCAGAGTGGGTTGGCTATTAGGCTATTAGTGTTAGGGCTGAGTGGGAAGGCTATTAGTGTTAAGGCTGAGTGGGAAGGCTATTAGTGTTAAGGCAGAGTGGGAAGGCTATTAGTGTTAAGGCAGAGTGGGAAGGCTATTAGTGTTAGGCCAGAGTGGGAAGGCTATTAGTGTTAAGGCAGAGTGGGAAGGCTATTAGTGTTAAGGCAGAGTGGGAAGGCTATTAGTGTTAAGGCAGAGTGGGAAGGCTATTAGTGTTAGGGCAGAGTGGGTTGGCTATTAGTGTTAGGGCAGAGTGGGTTGGCTATTAGTGTTAGGGCAGAGTGGGAAGGCTATTAGTATTAGGGCTGAGTGGGAAGGCTATTAGTGTTAGGGCTGAGTGGGAAGGCTATTAGTGTTAGGGCTGAGTGGGAAGGCTATTAGTGTTAGGGCAGAGTGGAAAGGCTATTAGTGTTAGGGCTGAGTGGGAAGGCTATTAGTGTTAGGGCAGAGTGGGTTGGCTATTAATGTTAGGGCAGAGTGGGAAGGCTATTAGTGTTAAGGCAGAGTGGGTTGGGTATTAGTGCTAGGGCAGAGTGGGTTGGCTATTAGTGTTAGGGCAAAGTGGGAAGGCTATTAGTATTAGGGCTGAGTGGGAAGGCTATTAGTGTTAGGGCTGAGTGGGAAGGCTATTAGTGTTAGGGCAGAGTGGGAAGGCTATTAGTGTTAGGGCTGAGTGGGAAGGCTATTAGTGTTAGGGCAGAGTGGGTTGGCTATTAATGTTAGGGCAGA